>NW_015505578.1:590806-657264 GCF_001515645.1 Sinocyclocheilus grahami
AAACTTGAATAACCCTGCCTCACAACGTTGTGTAATGACGACCTGCCTGACAGCTGTTATGACAACCGATATGAGAGAAGACAGGACATGACGCACCACACTGAAACACCCTTCTGTGTGCTTCAGGTACAAATTCCACTCGCACACAGTGAAAGATAACGCTGATGGAGGTAAAGGTGAGTAAGATATGTACCTTGATTGGAAAACTGGGACAGGGTTCCCCCCATACATTCTTGACTGTGATATTTAACACCTGTAATAATAATGTTATCAGTCATAAAACCATTCAGAAAAATGGCATAGACATTTGAGAAGCTATGCCAGGCAGAAACATGAAGAAGTATCTGTTCATCAGTTGTGGTTTGACACCGCTTAACTTTTCAAAAGGAGGTGAAAGTGTAGTCATCAAGTTTGTGAAGCAAGCACGTATTAAATCCACAAAACAAATTAAGCTGCCTAAAACCAAAATATCAGAACAAGTGCTTTTTATGTTCAAATGTTGATATTTTTAAGAAAAATATATAATTATAATTTCAATCAGTCACTTAGTGAATACTGCCTGATGTATTAATATCATAACTTGACATTTATTTTTAAATTTGAGTAGTAAAAATTCTATATTAAATCAATGTCAGATTTTTTAAATGAGGTCAGTAAATCATGGCAGAATCACTGGCTTTCATAAGACAATTACAAGAATGAAAAAACTTATGGTCAAGGATTTTTTTCTTCTTCTCAAAAACAAGCGAGAACTGTCCAGTCATGAAGTGCTTGACGAATGAACAGAAAAAAACTGCTGACAACACAAAGCAGGAACTTTCTCTATAACAACTTAACATGTTTGGCTTGGCGAGAAGAAAACAGACGTGCAAAAGTGATACGCCGCAGAGCAAACCAGAAAAAGAAATAAGAAAAAAACACTAATAATATCACTCCTCTAAAAGACAACACAAATTAGAATAATTGTGATGTAACCATGTTTCTATCTTACATTATTCAAATTAATTACTGCCCTATCAATCTGTGTTAAACACGATGTATCAGTGCCTCTACATGTTTCGGATATAAAATAAGTATAGCTGAAATTAACCATATTATACAAATGATTGTATGTGTTACCTTAAAGAAAATTCAAAATTTAACCGCAAATCTCCAAATGTAGGTTCAGATTACTCCAGAAGTTAGACATATCCTCAAATCCGTCTTCTTTGTGAACTGCTTGAGAGCAAATATTCTGGTCTTCCTGCTTGGAAAAGCTGAGGTCAAAGTCTAGTTCCTGAATAATAGTAAATCAGGTAGCAGCAGGTAGGTTTTACATTTACATCCTTGAGTACAAAGGCTTTGTCATTAATAGACAGCCATTGTGACGTGTACAACAAAGTGGTGCACAGTGACCCCTGAATGAATTTGTACACTTTCGTCACACTAAATGTATGTTGCTGTATTACCATAACAAAACATTAAGCCAAGTGGCATATTTTAAAAAGAAAGATGAGAATATGTTTCAACTAGGGCTGGGTTTTGACACAAATTTCGCAATTCGATTCTCATTAACAAGCTTGTGATTCGATTAGATTCAATATCGATTATTTTGGATATATCAGGTACAGTACATGCCAAATTTTCAAGGAAAAAAATCTCAACTAATGCTGTCAGAGTCAGTTGGTACTACATTACGATAATATTGAAGGTGAAAATTGACTGATTTTGTAAAATTACACTAATAATAAAGTTACAGTTATGGTCACCAAATATGTTTTTTACAGCGACCATACATGACATTGTTTACAAACCGTTATATTGACGTCTTTGCGCAGCTGAAACACTGATTGAGCTATTACATGAGACAGGACACGGCTTGTAAAGTTGTACCCTTTCTTTTAAAGGGGTCATATGATGCGATTTCAAGTTTTCCTTTCTCTTTGGAGTGTTACAAGCTGTTTGTGAATAGATAAGATCCCTGAAGTTGCAAAGACTAAAGTCTCAAAACCAAAGAGATATTCTTTATCAAAGTTAAGACTCTGCCACACCCCCCTAAAACGGCTCGTTCTAACACGCCCCCACATATCTACCTCACTATGTGGGAATATTTGCACAATGCGCCCAACTGTGCATGCAAAGAAAGGCGGCGTGGTTTCAGTAACCGCAGTTAGTGTTGAAGCAGCCATGTCAGGGAGACGCTGTGTGTCTCTAGGCGAAAGCAAAAGCACTTTATTTGGCCTTCCGGAAGTAGATGCATTTAGGAATCTTTAAGATTACTTACAACAGAACAGCAATGCATTTTATGGACGACCGTTTCGTGAACCTAGGAGAGGAGGTAATTCTGACTTTGCTATGACAATCTGGTGCTTCTGAATCAGCTACTGTTTTGTTATTAGTTTACGTATTTGCTATTGACTGTTCAAATGCGGAGTTTTGCGCATCGTGTGTGTGTGTGTGAGTGAGAGAGAGAGCTTTGGGCAATTTGCTACTGCCAAGCAAGCAGATAAAGAGAGCGAGCACCTACAGCACATACACAGGATAACATAACCACACCCAAAGGGGCGGGAAATACACTTAAAAATAATGTAATACATATATCCTAGGGATGTAACAAAAGCACAATGCTTATTGCGATATATTGGATGGTAAGCGCCCTTCAACGTTCCGTCCATTAACTGAAAACAGGCTAGACTAATCGATTCTTGGGATTTAAGAATCGATTTCTTTCCGTAAAAATGATAATCGATTAATATCAATATTTTTTTACCCAGCCCTAGTTTCAACCACTTTAAATTAAGTATTTGGACCATAGTTTGCAGATGTAATGTGAAAGGTATGGCTTAATCTGTGAAGTTTAAATCATTTTACTAATATCACCTAACAGCTCAACAAAACATTTAAACTAATAATGTCAGAACTACAAGGCAAAGAACAGGAGTTCTTCAAATCATCCCACAAAAAGGACGGAAAAAGAATTTAGTGAATAACCAAATCTTTTATTTAATACGGGTATGTACACTTCTAATGACACTGCCAGACTGGCATGTTCACAAGGAAAGGGTTCATTTAGAATGAAAACAAGAGGCTTTAGTGTGGAGTGGACATTGACAGAGACCTATACTGTAGCCTGAGCCTGAGTGCTCTTGGCCAGGACCTTCAGATCTGCAATGCACTTGGCGATGCTTTCCTTTTCCTGAAAGACACAAACAAAAAGTGAGATCGTAGAAATAAGCATTAAAAAAAAAAAATGCGCTCGCTGTTAACAGAAAATAATCTGATCTTTTGGATGAAGAGATTATTAATTAATAACAATGTTATTATCAATCTATTCATCACATAAAGGTGTCATAAGGTAGGACTGCATCTAAATAAGACGGAATTGTGATATGCAGTTAGCAAAACAAGTGAATGTTCATTTTGAAGCATGATAGATTATGAATGATTCTGGTAAACTTCTGAATAAAGATTCTTCGAGAATTTCTACTTGGAGTGAACTTTTAAAAAGACAAACAGGAATCTGGATAACAGGGAAACGCTAAGAAAGGAGGCAATAATGCTGACAATCCCACCTGTCACACCGGTTTTGGGATACAGCAGTGTGAAAAGCTCCTCTGGGAAGATGCCATGTCGGACCTTTCCTCCCTTCTCGGGCAGAGGGGGAACTGGTGCAAGACTCTGGGAGGACTGGTGAAAGGAACGAGAGGCCTGAACCAAGCTGAGGAGTAAAAGCAGCACAGGGTTAGAGGTCTATGGATATCATTTGTTCTCCAGCTCTCTTCAATCCCAGACGTACATACACACCACTGACCACAACAATGAAAGATTTTACATACCAAGCGCCAAAGGACCCGCTGTTTTTCAGGGTATGACCTACAAGAAACAGAACACAGTCGTTAGAAAAGGACTGAAAATAATCTCAATGTCATTCGTAAAAAGACTGACACCTTTCATTACTGCCTGTAATTATGTTTTATTAAATGCAGCTGTGATTTCATCTAAAGAATCAATGATTTGTTTAAAAAAATTTCATTAACTTATCTTTTGCAGCTGTCACTTCTAAAACCTGTCGTCTACATGTCATTAGTTCAACAATATTAACAGACTGCAAATAAAACGCCACATTCTGTTTTTGGATTCATAATGATTTTGGTTCATAGTGCAGATGTAATCAAATAAACGCCCTTGCATACATAAGTTACAAGTTGTGAATCTTACCAGGTTAGCAAAAATCTTTAGAAAAGGACTGAAAATAATCTCAATGTCATCCGTAAAAAGACTGACACCTTTCATTACTGCCTGTAATTATGTTTTATTAAATGCAGCTGTGATTTCATCTAAAGAATCAATGATTTGTTTAAAAAAATTTCATTAACTTATCTTTTGCAGCTGTCACTTCTAAAACCTGTCGTCTACATGTCATTAGTTCAACAATATTAACAGACTGCAAATAAAACGCCACATTCTGTTTTTGGATTCATAATGATTTTGGTTCATAGTGCAGATATAATAAAATAAACGCCCTTGCATACATAAGTTACAAGTTGTGAATCTTACCAGGTTAGCAAAAATCTGAGATAAAATGTATTAATTTGCACCCCTAAATGAACATTCAATAAATGTTATTATACATTAAATGTAAATTATTACGCAGCTAATATAAGTGGTAAAGTTTGAATGAGACATTAGCTTTCAGCTAACAGCTAAACAACTCAATACAAGGACATACTGAAAGCACATTAACTCCACGATCGTTCTCATGCAGCAATCACTGCTGGACTTCATTGCATTTTAAACATCATTAGAATTAAAACATACATTCATTAGAGCAGATAAACACGCTTCTCTACAGGTTCATGTGTGACCATTCACACCAGGCGGCCTAAATTTACCCTTCAACTTCACATTCCCTCATAAAACCGTCTATTTAATCCACACAATCAACGCGAATTATTAGAGTACCGTTCATTAGATAAATCACACACCTGAAACGAGCACCAGTCTCGACAACATGTTTTAACAGGTCAATGTCAGGATCCCTGGACAAAACGTTTCTGTGCCCTTCTAGACCAAGGATGAGGAACTCTCGCCTCAGATATCGCGAGATGTTCCAAAAACCAGCGCTCTATCACATCCGGGATACTCTGCACTCTGAGAAGGAGCCAGCATGTGGCGCCAGTTCACCATAAAAACAATAAAAGAAACGTTGACACTTGTAAGTTGTTGCTAACATAAGTAGCCTATTTGAACATATCGATGATGATAATTAACACCAATAAACATTTAAATACGTCTTTAAATAGATAAACACTGTTCATTTGGATTCTTTTTTTAGATTTAATGGGAATTTGCCCAATATTAAAATGTATAGTAGGCCCTATACACTGAACATAGGTGGATTTACAGTCTAACAATATGGTATTTTAAACTTTACTTGTTGTATAGTCTGTTTCTACACCCACTTAAACACTCAATTAAGTGTCTACTTTATTTCTTTCTTCAGCTCAAATTAATTTGTTTTCATATAGGAACATCAACATGAGTCCACTTATAATTGTTTTTGCTTGCATTTTAAAATCTTGCTTTGATATAACACTGAATAGTGATTCTATGTTGTCTTTCTCTTTCTCTCTAGTCCCTCCCCGTCCACTTTTGCTACATTTAAACAGCCAATATGACCACCTCTCCAGTCCTAATCTTAGGGCCCATCCGTGTGTGGCACCAGTTTCAGTACGCATGGCTGCTGAGATAGAGGAACTCATACAAGTTGTGAGGTTCATCTTACTTCCTGTTAAGCAAGCAAGGCAAACGAAGCAGACCGCCCTTTGTTGAATGAACTAGTTTTCAAGCGCCATGTAGGCTTCAAAGTGTTCAGACTCGGCTTTCACAATTATTTTGACTCCAGGGACTCATCTCAGAACAGGTACTTTCATTAAAAGGATGTAAAGACACAAATATGCTAAAACTTGTTGTAGTTTATCTTGCATTTGCACAACGTACAAGATGTTGGTGTAACTGTATGAATGCAGGCTTGTTATTCAGTTGCAACCTGATATTTGGTTTCAACTTGTTGACATTTTAGGTAAATGTATTTAAATGATGCTTTCAGAAAATTGTTTTATTTATTGCTTTTTAAAATATATATTTTTTTTGTTAATGTAGATTTTCAGTCAACGTAGTGCCTAAAATTGTTGCAAATCTCTATATGGGAGCATTGCATGCTGCGTCTTAGAGACATTTTTCAGTCATTATTAAGCAGATCTCTGCATATATATGAACACCGTTTGCATTTTAAATAATCATTGACGGTTGAACCTTTTTGTTTCAGCTGCATGTAGCTCAGTTCATGCCCGTTTTGAAACAATATGACACCAGAAGTGAATGACTGGACACACGCCATCTCACAGTATGTTTAAATAAGCATTTATTATCTTATATGTAACCACTATAAACATGAATTTATTCTAGATCAGAAAAGAATGAGAACACACAAGTGTGACCCACAACAGCATAACTTGCTTTTTTAGTTTTTGCTTGTTTTATTACAGCAATTGTTGATTATCCTCATTTTGTGTCATTTAGATAATTTTGGATGGTCTATTTTTGAGATCTAATGATATAGTACCACTAAAGGATGGATATACAGTATATTGTTTTTCAATTACAGAAAATTGCCACTTCAAGAACCATACATTTACATTGTGAGGTGACATTCCAGTGCCCAGAAATATCCTACAAAGTTCAAGAGTTGGACAGAATGGAGGGTGCTCACGACAAAAGAAGGTCACCAGCTGCAAATTATGAGTACAAAGTGGAGCAGCGTGCCGTGAAGCACAGAGAAATCAGCCATCGGAATAACACAACATCATGTCGTAGTCCCACGAGAGATCTGGACACAAGGTGGATTAAAAATGAACTGCATCGCAAAAGACAGTTTGAGTTCTTCAAAAGAAGACCAGTGGACCATGGCACATATGCACTGTTATCTGCAGTGCCAAGGCACAGATACTCAAGGGAAACTCTGCATGCACCAGAGCATATGACGCAAACCTTAAAGTCAGTCAGACGGCCCTTGATAACACGTCCAAATGTAAAGCTCCAGAGAGATGGCATTAACTTTACAAAGCAGGTAGAGAGATTATTAACCAGGTCTTTGGTCTGTGACTGATTGCTCACCAGTTTTATATTTGTTAAATATTTAAATTAATTTATTAAATTCAATAATTTTTTTATATTCTTTAATGACATCCTCTATAATAACACTGATCCTTTATAATAACACTGAAATCAAATGTCCAAATCCCAAAGACAGTCTCCACATCTCCAATGAATGATGAACATGACCTGAAATCAGATGGATGGGACATACCAGTCCTCAATTCTATTCGGCTTCATGGGAAAATGAAAAAGGAACGAGGTTAGTGGATTTTCTGATGAATAACCATAGGTCCAACCAAGTCATGTCTAACATCACTTTAAATTAATCAGAGACATGAATACTTAAGTTCTACTTACTGTAATAAGTAATAGTGAGGTTAAAATGTCAAAACATACTAGTGTTATGCACTGCATGATATTGGAAATAAAAAGAATCAATTTTTCAAAGTGTTTTGTTATATATGTTAGGATGTGACAAAATGATACATGACAAAATATTATAATATTAGTACTATTAAAAATATTGTTTTGTGTTTATAATTCACAGTTCTGCTTAAAGACATCACTCAGCTCTCAAACACCCAGAAGACATTGCAAACCGCCAGCATTCAGACTGAGTGAGTCACATTACATTTACTGTATATTTTCAAATGAAAAATGTAATCATAATGCACCTGCTTTGTAAATATTAATGCAGCATTTGAACTTTCTTCCATCAGGTCTGGATTTGTTACCGTCAAAGAAGCAGTAAGAAATTTGATGCTTGTTTAAAAACAAATAGCTAAATATGGTAATGTTGTGTAATTTATTTTAAAACAATTATTAATATTTTTTCCTCTCCTTTTGTTTTTAGGATGTACACCAGTTGAAAGTGTTTTGTTATATATGTTAGGATGTGACAAAATGATACATGACAAAATATTATAATATTAGTACTATTAAAAATATTGTTTTGTGTTTATAATTCACAGTTCTGCTTAAAGACATCACTCAGCTCTCAAACACCCAGAAGACATTGCAAACCGCCAGCATTCAGACTGAGTGAGTCACATTACATTTACTGTATATTTTCAAATGAAAAATGTAATCATAATGCACCTGCTTTGTAAATATTAATGCAGCATTTGAACTTTCTTCCATCAGGTCTGGATTTGTTACCATCAAAGAAGCAGTAAGAAATTTGATGCTTGTTTAAAAACAAATAGCTAAATATGGTAATGTTGTGTAATTTATTTTAAAACAATTATTAATATTTTTTCCTCTCCTTTTGTTTTTAGGATGTACACCAGTTAGCTGACTATTTAGAAGTATGACAACCCATTATGTTTATATTTAAAAACACCAGCTCTTCCTGACTGATTTTAAAATATGTTACTGATGTGAAATGTGACATCTCTATGCAGGAGGCCTTACACAGAGAAGAGGCTCTTAAAAAGAAGCTCTCCAACCTCCAGAAGAGCGCCGCCACATTACTGCACTCTACAGAGCTCCTGTGGAAGGTACATTAGTAAACTACTTCCTGCTGAAGACCTGCAGCATCATTTAGAGGCACACATGCACCTGTACATTATGAAATCTAATCAAACACACTGGCCATGTGAAATCCTTTATACAGATTGTCAGATGTTCTTGCTTCCATTGAAGCACAAGATGATCTTTGGATCATTCGTAAATCTGCTGAAGAACATGATTATCGGCTTTTGTGGAGTTCATACAGCTCAAAAGCTGTGGTTATTAAATCAAAATTAGACAAACCATATTCAAAAGCATTCTGAAATTCATGGTCATTACTGATACATTAGCTATGCTGTCACTCTGCATAATACTGGCTTCATCAGTTGCCGAATTTCCTGGTTTGGTCACAGCAGTAATACAGAGAGAGGCTGGGGGATGGTCTTGTGTTCGCCAACATCCAGCTCTATATGGTTCGTTCTGAAAAAAACAACAAAAAAACAGAAAGGTTCTTTTTCTAGCTCGCACACACGTAATGGAGAGCAGTGTAGGCGTCAGAGAGGGGTTTGTTTGCGCTTCTGCAATGCTTCAAACTCGCCCCGCATTCAGACTTTTTCATTTTTCCATTTTGAGCTCATTCTTTATTTTTCTCAAGAGGCAATATACTGTAGCATTCAATTGAGAATTATTAATAATAAAGGTTGCTTGCTTTTAACAAAATGCTACGGAAGCAGTTATAAGACAGGATGTAATGCATGTACAGAAACTGAAAACTCTTGCTTCAGTGGTTCTCTCTATCTCTCTCACACATTTCCTTTTCCTCCCACAGACACGCTGTGATGAGGACTTGCTGAAGAATAAGATCAAAGCTCTGGAGGCTCAGCTGCAGGTTTGCATCAAGGTAAGACTTGCAATGCTGCATCTCTGCAACAACACCAAACCATGCTGTGGTTTGTTGTATATTTTTGTGCTTTTAATTTGTAAAATAGCATATTGGTTTAACTTGGCCCTTGATAAGTAGCCTACAGGTCAAAGAGTTTGAGAAACTTTTTGACATAGAAAGATAAATGCTGCAATTTGTCTTTTTCAGAAGGTTCCTCAGGATGGAGTGAAAAAAGTGGTGTTAAAGATGGAAAAACAGAGGGAGGAGTATGAACAGCAGGCTATGAAGGCTATTCAGAGGGCGGAGAATGAGAAGGCGGACGCTCAGAGTAAGATGGAGTACCTACAGGTAAGTAAGCAAATGCCGTGGTCAAAGTCGTAATAACAATTATAAAATGTAATACAAATCACCAACATTACCTCCATATTTAGCATTGCGAATCGCACTGAGTTTTTCTTTTAGAACGCCTAGCTGTGTTCCAAGAATTCAGTTTTCATTCCCACTCTTCCCTTCCACCAGGGAGCGCTACAGACAGCACAGGCAGAGTCTGAGCAGTGGCAGAGGCTGTGTGAGGAGCTGAAAGAGGGTTCGAGTCAGCTAAAGAAGAGGCAGGATGAGTGCACCGATCAGATGCTACAGCTGCAGGGTCACTTGGAGGTACGCCAAAGCCACTGTAAAAGAAAACATCACCAGAGTATTGAAGGACTTGAGTGACACATCACAGATTTTTGCAAAAGCTGACAAACCACAGGACCCTGCTTTCTGTAGACCCCATCATAACTACACTGAAATGAATGGGGGGGGTGAGCATGTCGTTTATATGTGTTGTGTAACTGAGAGTGTGTTTGTGCAGCGTTCTGTGGAGCAGGAGGAGATGCTGAGGAAACATTCTGAATCTCTGCAGCAGGAGAGAGCAGAGCTTCATTCCTTCATTTCAGAGCTGGAGGACGAGAACCTCAACCTGAGAGAACATCTACAGGAACACACAGGTGAGGGAAAACTGACTTTCACTTCACATTCATTCAGATATTTAGAATTTTTGGAATATAATATACTGTGAAGAAGTTAACAAGCTGTATTTCTTTCAGCTCTCATATTTCTTGCAGTTTGATATCTTTCTTTATCTGTCTCCCTTTATTCTACACACTCACAGGACACAACGATGAGTGGTGGAACAATAGCACAGAAATACATGAAGACACTTCAGGACTGGAGCAGCTCCTGCGGACAGATAACAGCACAGCGAGACAACTGAGAGAGACTGATCATAGACTCAGAATGAAAGAAGAAAAGGTAAAGATCTGCCAGAGCGATCACTGAAATTCAAAATAAGGCACTACAGGCAAAACCATTGATGAATTTTGGGATTTTGCTTCCGTAACATGTTTTCTTTCACATGTATTATGGAATGAAATACACATATAAGTATTCATTTTATTACCTTTTAACTATTTTCATCTTTCGATATTACAATACATATCTTTATAGGCATTTTTGCATTAAGCAAACTTAATGGTTTGTTCATATACCCTTTGCCTGATTTTTATATTTCATTCCCAGAAATGAATTAAAAATTATTTCTATGGCGTATATATTATATTATATATTAATTTCTATGCAAAGAAACATAACTCTAATATACCAACAAAAGGAAAACATTTTGAGCCTAGATTTATCCAGTGTTCAGATTTATGTTGTGATGATAATATGATAATATATATGATAAAATTATTAATTATAGTAATGCCTCATTTGCATTTAAACATTTACAAAACTTGTAATACAAAACAGTAACTTAATGTACTGTAATGACTAATTTAATGAACACAGGGATGTATGGTGATATCTATTACTTCTTTCTTTCTCTTCTTTTTCCTATTCACCTTTGGTGTCTTGCCTTAAATGTAATAAATTACTAATAAATTATTAAATTTATATATGATATATACTGTATATAACATTTTATAAGCTGTAGAGTAGCAGTGAAATTCAGTGCACAAAAAGGATCATACTTGGACTGTTTTAGGGGGGCAATAAAATAAAAAGTTAAACCAACAAAACAATTATTGTAAATAGTTTGTATACATTAATAGAAGACATAGTTTAACATAGTGTTGTCTTGATTGCCCGCTTGCTGTGGCAGTGCATGGAGCTGCAGGCGGATCTTGAGGCCCTGGAGCAAGAGTGTTACAGCTATCAGTCCCGACTGACCCAATGCAGAGAAGAACTGAACATACTGACGACACGCCAAAACAACAGCAGGGTGAGATTCTATCAACATAACATCCATGCATGACTAGAAGTCTAGTTTCAGCCTGGTTTTCTTATAACTCTGAATTTTTAGTCTGTCAGATGAATATATTTTTGAATACCACATATTCTGACAGCTGCAGTGAGCTGTTTTCAAAATTAAGTTGGTTAAGATCAAGATTCTCCCCACTTTCATTTGGTTTCCATTAATGCCATAAATCATTTTCCACCCTCATCTCCCTGAACAGAGTCGAAGCTGTGGGTCCTGGCTCTGTCTATTTCTTGTCGTACTGCTCCTGATGGTGGTGATGGTGGCAGCCCTGTGGTTGTATCATCCCCCGGCCAGAGAGCAGCTCCGCCAGTTTTACTCTGTCCTGGAGCAGCGTATGGAGGACTACCTCATCCAGACAGCTTCAGCGCCGCATGGAGCCTGCTTTAGACCTGTGTGATAAAAGCAAATAGCAAAACCAAGAGTCTTCTAGATATTTTTTGGTTTATATTTATTTTGCCATATATAATGGCTTTATTATTATGCTAAGAATTTTCATGGCTCTTTGTATTAGTATGGAAAACTGCCTGTGTAAATACTAGTATCATGTTACAAAACAAAGATGTTTGAATGAATTTCTTGTGTTAATACCTACATCTGTGTCTGTATTGTACAGTTTATAACTGATTATTGGAATTCAAAACGGTACTTTTAAAGAATTGTTTTAGATTAAGCCTGAAATAAATTTAATGTGAACAACAAGACTTGCATTTTGACATTAGTATTAAACATGTAATATTTGTATTTTGAACTGCATCTCTATTTTTACTGAATGATTTCAGAAGATAATTTCCAGATAGAGTAACGTAAACTTTTTTCAGTTAGCACTCACTGAAGATAAAAGGACAATACTGTCGTGTTGAATGGCTGAAAAAGCACATTGTCATGACCGGTCGCTCTCTTTAGCATTCCAGACTGGCCCACACATTAATGGAGATCTGACACAGCTTGTTTCAACACATTCACACACTGCCCCTCCCCTTGCCCAGCACTGCTTTTCACCATGGTTTCCTGTGTAAAGATAACCAGAGTCCATTAAAACATTCATTCCAGCCCAAAAAACTGATAATCGCTTGACAGTCATCATACAGGGTGAGTCATTTTATACGCTTTTACGGAAATTCATTTGTCTCATAGATTTAAAATTATAGAGGAACTTTCTGATGAATTACAGCTTTAACATGATGCAAAAATGGAAGTACAATGCCACAGTGTGACACATACAGTATGTACTGTAGGCCTGGGGTGTTTTAACATAAGCTGGCTAAAGACATGGGCTGTACAAGAAGAAGATGGGTTTATTTACGTTATTTAGGTTTAAATTAAATTATATCCTACATTATATGTTATATTTACATTTATTTATTTAGCAGACGCTTTCATCCAAAGCGACTTACAATTGGGATATATATATATATATACTACTTTAGGTTTATTAAATTATATCCTACAGTATATGCTATATTTACATTTACATTTATTCATTTAGCAGACGCTTTTATCAAAAGTTACTTACAATTGGGACATATATATATATGTATATACTACTTACAATTGAGATATATGTGACCCTGGACCACAAAACCAGTCATAATTTTTTTGAAAATTTTTGAAATTGAGATTTATACATCATCTGAAAGCTGAATAAATAAGCTTTCCATTGATGTATGGTTTGTTATAATAGGACAATTTTGCCCGAGATACAACTATTTGAAAATCTGGAATCTGAGGGTGCAAAAAAAATCAAAATATTGAGAAAATCGCCTTTAAAGTTATCCAAATGAATTTCTTAGCAATGCATATTACTAATCAAAAATTAAGTTTTTATATATTTACAGTAGGAAATTTACAAAATATCTTAATGGAACATGATCTTTACTTACTGTCCTAATGATTTTTGGCATAAAAGAAAAATCAATCATTTTGACCCATACAATGTATTGTTGGCTATTGCTACAAATATACCCCAGCTTAAAAAAAAAATGTAAGACTGGTTTTGTGGTCCAGGGTCACACCCACACACATACATATATATATATATATATATATATATATATACTATATACTACTACACTATCCAAAAAGACAAATAAGTGGTGTTGTTTTGTTAGATTAATGAAACTTTGTGTATTTCTAGGTATCCTGATAAATGAGGTCGTCTCTTTTGGTATGTTTTGTTGGATTATGTTTTTGGACTTCTGTAATTTCACTGAAGATCTGTGCCTTCAACATCCAGAGCTATGGAGAAGCAAAGGCCAGCAATAAGAGAGTTATGGAGATTTTGATAAAGGTATAGATTATTTGATAATATGACCAAAAATGAAATGTCCTCACTGATTAGCATACCTGTCCTAAGAATACAATGAACAAAATGGCTTATTTTAACAAAGATACAAAGAATATTTGAGAATCTGAATAAAAAATTAAATGCATTTCTCTATCTATAAATGTCTTATAAACATTTTTTTTTTACTTATAGATCATTTCTCGCTGTGACCTGAGTTTGATTCAGGAAGTTCGAGATTCTAGAGGTGAAGCTGTATCTGCACTGTTGATGAACCTGAACAGGTATATTCACAGCATTTTACGGACACACGTGAATCTGAATTAATGTATAATATAATAATGTTTTCATTTTCCTTCCCCCAGATTTGACACATCTCACATTTACACACATTTAGAGAGTAAAAGAATGGGGAAGAAAACATATAAAGAGCAGTATGTGTACATTTACAGGTAATGAAACTTTTATAATGCGTATGATCGTCTGTGAACATACCTGAATTTTGCAAACATTAGGAGTGATGATGATAAACTTCTGTGTTCACAGAAAAGACATGCTACAGGTGCAAGAGCAATACCAGCACCCAGAGTTCAACGAGAGCACAGTATTCGCCAGAGAGCCGTTCATCATATGGATCCGTTCTCCCACAACCTGTACGTCATAAACGTTCCACAGAGCATTTCTAGTACCACCAAATAAAATAGCACATTATAGCACAATAATTTTCTCAGATACATTCATATTGAATCTGACTGGTTGCATTATCTTACAGTGGTGAAGAACTTTGTCCTTATTGGTCAGCACACCTGTCCTAAGAGTGCAATGAAAGAAATGGAGGCACTGTATGAGGTCTTTCAAACAATCAGGAAGAAATGGAAAACTGAGGTACACAGAACTCATTAGATAGAATGATAGATTGTATATTCATTCCTGGATTGTACATAATTTCTTTTTTTTACCTTTCTTATCTAGAATGTGATGTTTCTGGGGGACTTAAATGCAGCTTGCAGCTATGTTACCAATAAAGGACTGAAAAACGTGCGTCTCAGGAGTGACCCAAAGTTCCACTGGCTGATTAGAGATGAACAAGACACTACAGTGCGTGAAAAAACACACTGCGCTTATGACAGG
Organism: Sinocyclocheilus grahami; assembly: GCF_001515645.1. Lineage (NCBI taxonomy): Eukaryota > Metazoa > Chordata > Actinopteri > Cypriniformes > Cyprinidae > Sinocyclocheilus > Sinocyclocheilus grahami. The sequence continues at coordinate 605,993 of NW_015505578.1, forward strand.
TCTGGTCTTACTTTCTTAGCAAACCAACACAGTAACCACAGGAGCAATAGAGTGCTACAAGGATGACTTAATTTTGAAGGCCAACCCAGAGGTCACCTTTAAACCAGTTCCCTACGATTTTTGTATTGACTTTTGTATTATTCCAGAAAACAAGCTCTATGACTTGAAGGGGGAAAAATGATTCTTTCACGTTTTAATCACAGAAAAATACAGTCACCAGATGTAAAAAGCTAAAGTTAAGCTATAAACAAACAACACCACCACCATCTACAAGTTTGCATGAGAATGGTTTGCAAGAGTGTGATTGTAAACACAAAGAGGCTTTAAAAGTGGACTAGTGAAGTTGCTTGTTTCCAGGTTTTAGGACTCATTCCTGCAGCACTCTATAGCATTCTCAGTCTAAACTACAATTTTACAATGGCATACCAGTCTATGTTAGATAGTCTAATAGTAAAATTTTTGTGAAAACCCGCTTTAGGATTATTATTCATGGCAAAGAACTAATTTCTGGAATAGTTCCGGAATCTGCTCAACCATTCAACTTCAAAGAAGAATTCAATCTATCTGAGGAAGAGGTAAACAGTATTGCAAAATAGAGTTCATTCATAAAACTGTGTAAAATGTATTAAAGGGGTCATATGATGTTTGCTAAAAAGAACGTTATTTGGTGTATTTGGTGTAATGAAATGTGTTTATGCGGTTTAAGGTTAAAAAAACACATTATTTTCCACATACTGTACATTATTGTTTCTCCTCTATGCCCCGCCTTTCTGAAACGCGTCGATTTTTACAAACATCGGTCTGAAAAGCAAGGTCTGCTCTGATTGGCCAACAATCCAGTGCGTTGTGATTGGCCGAATAATTTTTTTGCACCTAGGCTTTGGAAGTCAGTGACCACTATCCTGTAGAGGTGGATTTGAAAGCAAACCATCGCTACCTCCTGCGCCATGAACTGTGAAATGAAAAATATCTGCGAATATGACCTACAAAGTATAAATTCTAATAGTATATAATTATTTGCCTGATACTGTGATAATTTACTGGTTCAATGTCCAATACTACATGTGCAGCGTGTACAATTATTACACACATTTACTGTGTAAATGTTGTCATGCAAGAAAACACCAGTGGCTGAAAACATAGATGATGTTTAGAGGCTCTGAAATGATAGAAAATGTGAACAGATAATGGAAAATAAAAGCTTTTATCTTATATTTTATTATGCCGTTTCAAGAAAAAAAAGTTGTTTACTACACTATTTAAGCCATTTCTTATATCATTCATTAATATTATATACACAAATTAATTTTTAAATAAATTTTGGATTTATGGTGGCTTGGTGCTCTGCTATAGCGTCCTGTATTGAAGTCGCTAATAGTCGAGATTATATAATAAACACAATGTCCTCATATTGCCAGTCTTGCCATTTTATACCTGAAATTCTATACAAATATTATACAATTGGACTAAAAGCCACAAAACTGTCATATATTCACATGAAAGGGTCATGATTTGTCATGTTGCATGTTTTGATCAAGAGGAGTAGAAGCTATGCTCTTGTGTTCTTTCATTCTGTAATGTCACTAAATAATTCACACTTTAAAATCGACTAAAACACGCAGCACTCACTAAAAAAGAAACCTCTCAGAATGGATACCGAGCATCTTGTTCATTTTAAAAACGGTGTACATTATCTGATGGAAAGCCACAGCAGCGTTTTGAATAAAATTACTGTGTAACTCATGCGGCGGATGCATCACTTTAGAGATGTGTGGTGTGGTTGTGCTTCTCAAACCACAACCTACAAAATGTCATACAAGGCTGTGTTCCTGCTGCACTAACACACTCATACACACACACACACACATAAAAGTAAGACGAAAATAATAGTAATCAAGCAAATAAAACTTGACATATTTGATAAGTTAACTTTTGATATTTGAACAATGTTGATTTAAATTGCATGTTCATGTGACTGTTTTTTGTTTAGTAACTTAAATTCTGTGTTGATGTTCTTGTTGTCATGATGACCCTGTTTGAACAGGAAGCAGCTATGACACAAAGCGGTACGCAACACACACTCTTTACCATTTTGTCAAGTGGTAAAACATTCAGAGTGTCTGTCATGTTTGAATCTGATTTTGTCTGTATGGGAGGAAATTAAACACTTTACACCTCCTGCTGTGTCAAAAACAAGATGGATCAAAACATTGCTGATATTCTGAACGATGCATTCAAAGGTAAGTTTTCTGTATAACACTTTGTGTTTAATGTACATTTGCGCATATCATATCATATGATCCCATATTTTGAATTGTGCATTGATGAGAGTGTTTAAAGTTGAAGAAAATGTCTGTAAACAACAGAAAATGTACTGGTATTTTCTGCCAGGACGTGATCTGTTTTTCTACTGCTTTTTTTCTTACAGTGTAATTAGTACTGATGTCTGTACTCATTTTTTTTTAAAGAAACAGAGGCAAACTTTGAGCATCTAAACTTTGATGATGATGCAGCAACCGCACACAGCATTAATGTGCTTCAACATGAGCCAGATGTGGAGGAGGACGACAGTCACAGAGAATCCAGTGGATCTGATTGTGACATAGATTTAGAGTGGACGAATAGGGAAGAGGAAACTAAGCACTGTTTTGAGAACAATAGGAACTTCTCTTTAGATGAACAAAGCATGAAGGCAGGATCTACGCTTTGTGGTTCACGGGATGACAACGATGCAGTCGAAAATAAAACACAAACCCAAAACCAGCAATTAAGCTTCCATGAAGAGGATTGCAGAGAGAATGAATTTGAGATACATGAAGGTGTCCATCAAATGAGCAAGGAACAATCTGAAGATGTCAATGTGCTGGAAACGGTTCTCCCAAAAGAAACTCACTATGGTCTGGATACAATGAGAGCACGGACTCAGGAGGAGATCACATCTCATCTACTGTCCTACCAGATGGTGGACAAATCTGAAAATGAGAGCTCAACATTAAAAGAGGAAAGAATGGAGCCTGACAGCACTGAGGAGCATGTCCTTCAGCATGCACCAGATGATAAGCAGCTCAATAATTTTAGTGCCATTCAGTCAACATTGCAAGACTGGCCAGTAGCCTTAGCGGAGGTTCAGTCTATGAATGAGATGAAAGAATTTACAGAAGAAGATCATGAGGACCATGAGAGAGACGAGGAAGCTTTAGCAGAGTATTCCTCTGATCTGTCTCAAAGTGACAGTGGGGACAGCAGTGAAGGTCCCGAGGGTGGACAACCCAATCACATGGACACCAAGCAAGCTGAGGTGCAGGCTGTAGGCCCAGAAGAACCTCTCCTGCCTTACAGTGTTGTAACTTCAAGGGAAGATGATGTCCAAAAGAAAGATGAATGCATGGATCCTGCAGACATGCTCACTTATGTCAAGAATGAGGATCTGTATGTGGAGACAACAACTGGGAAATCCGATGATGACATATTGTTCCAAACAGATGCTGAATATCATCGTGAGATTTCAAACATTGGGGAAAGTTCTGATTATGGAATCAAATCAAATTCCAATGAATCCTACATGAATGAGCAGCCTGACTATGACAGTCATTTCAGCAGTGATGGTGACGATTACTGCAAAAACCAAGAAGATACACCTGATTTCATTTCACGTACTGTCTCAGAGGACAAAAACACAGCTCTCCAGAAACAAGAGCACACCTTCACAAAGGACTTTGCGACAGACTGGCACAGTATTGAGCACAAACTAGTGGATGGGGTGGTCAAAGATAGCTTGAAACCAGAGATGTGTAATGTAGAAGGTTTATCAAGCATTCCAGCATCTCATGGAACTGTAATGGATGCTTCTTCTGAGACTGATTCATCTGAAAGTGTTGGTGAGTCACATCCATCAGTGAAAACAGACCAGAACAACAAAGAATATAACAGTGAACATTCAAAAGTTTCAGACACTGGAGAAAATGTCCACACTTTGTTACCTGGGACGTTTTGGTCACAGGACATTCTGAAGCTTGATGAATATGACTGGGACATTAATGGAGAAGAGTTGATCTGTGATGAAGAGGACAATTACCTGGAAGAGCTGGAGAACGATGGGGAGGAGACCGAGAGGGACTGGGAGAAAGAAAAGGCAAGAATTGAAGCATTTAACAGATACTACGAGTCTGTCGAAGGCAAGGAAAACAAGGGTAAATGCTCATTTGTGTACCATCTTAACGTCTTAATTTATCACATTTTTATTAGGACAATTTTTTAATTTTGGTAAATTCTTACCCAACAACAACAACAACAACAGGGAGAAGCCACAAAGTGACATTTTGTTTGGAGCCAGAATCCTCTCAGTATGAGGAGGATAGATACAGGTAAGACCAATTTCAACATTTGACACTTCAAAAGGAAAGTGTTTTGTGTTATACTTTAGTGAACCATACAAGCTCATAAATTTGATTTGCATGTGATATTTCCACACGGCAGTGAAGAGGAACCAAGCACAATAGGTTGCATCAGTGAGTTGCATCCTCCAGAGTCCAGTTCAATCAAACAAGACCCAAGCAACAAGGCAGACAGCCATGAACCCTCACACATCAGAGAAAATATCTGCACCCTTCTGATGGATGAGGACAACATGAGACTTGATGATTATGACTGTGATATTAATGAAGTTCAAATGAACTCAAGTATAATGATAGGTGATGACGATCGCGATTTCCTGGAGAAGCTGAAAATTGAAATAGAGAGGGATATGAAGCAGGAACAAGCGAGAATTGACGCATCGAACAGATATTATGAAGAGGACCAAAATGAGGGTTTGTGCTGAAATTTTCTATAGAATCACACTGCCGTTCTAAACTTTGGGGTCAGTAAGATTTTTTAAAAGGAATTAATACTGAATATTTTATTCAGCAAGGATGCATTAAATTGATCAAAAGAGACAGTATACATTTATAGTACTACAAAAGATTTTGAATTCAAATAAATGCTATTCTTTCAGAATCCAGAAAAAATGTATTATGATGAAGTTAAGCAGTTTAACTATTTTCAACATTGATGACAATAAGAAATGAGTCCCAAATTAGCATATTGAAGACTAAAAATTCAGCTTTGCCATCAAAGGAATAAATTACATTATAAAACAGGAAACGGTTATTTTAAACTAATATTCACAGCAATATGGTTTTTATGATCAAATAAATACAAATATATTTTCTTTCAAAAATGTAATTATACACACACACACACTCACTTTCAAGTCCCCTATAAAAAATGGAAAATCCCAATGTATTGCTGGGAAAATATTTTTTGTAGATCAAATGTAAGGGCATGGTGTTAGTATCAAGATCATGGGTTCAGATATAAATGCCTGCTAAATGAATAAATATGTACATCTCTCTTAACAGTCACAGACAGGACCCACAAAGTTATGTTAAGATTTCGCCAACAATCTTCGCAAATTGAGGAAGATAATGATAGGTAAGATGGATTTCATTCAGCTTCAAATATCATTCATATTTCAGATTCGTAAGTTTGCATTTTATATTGTCCTGTAGCAGTGAACAGGAATCAAACACAGAAGATGACACTGCCAGCATCCTGAGGACTGAGGTGAGAACATCAGATCATCAAGCAAACAATAAAATGATCAAATAATAGTAATCAGTCATTGTCTTACTGCTATCCACATGATTCAGGACCAAAGTTATTCTGATGAACCAAATGAGAGACGCTTGTACACAGGAAGGTACAAAGTCTTACCAAAGGGGTTACAAAAGGCAGACAAGCAGCTGAAGGAACAACCCAAGAGAAATAAGGTAAATATTAATTGGCTTGAAATTAAAGGAGTAAATAACAACATGCTCATGGTACGCTTAAGTTATGTATAAATTGTGTAAACATTTGTCATAGAAATGTCAGTTCTGATGCTGCCATTATTAATGTACAATTCAAGTTCCTGTATCAGCCTCAAGCACAACAGCATTAAAGTCATTAATAAATAAGGCTAATAATCTAGCCTAACAGTTCAGATTGTGACCGAACTCTGTTTTGATGTCTCTATAGTGTCTTGTCCTGCTGCGTTCAGTGTTAGCAGTGAGTCTAGCGACGGCGGTGGGTGTTCTGTCTTACTGGTGGGCCACAGACAGCCTGGACTGGATCTACTGAATTCACAAGAATCTTGGATATTCAACATGATTAAATACACACACACACACACACACAAAGAAATCAAGGCCTCTGCAAGTGTGATAGAGAAACCATTGCACAAGGCCATGCAAAATCTCATGAAACGAACAAACCAGCAGACTGAGACAAAACCAACTTTATTTCCTTACAGTATGCAACCTAATATTGTAATGTTTGAACAGCGCATTGAAATACAGCTTTGAAAAATGTTTATATCTTTTAACATTGTTTTCTTATGTTAACCACATCTAGAGAGATTAATCTTCCTCCTTTTTACTAGGAAAAGTGATACATTTGCAGATGTATGTGGTCTCTGGGCCCTACAGGAAACCTGTACAAACAAGTGCTTTCAATGTAAAACTGACCTGGAAAAACAAAACAAATAAATACAACTGATACATTTTCAATTTCTTCATCCCTGACTAGATCTGACTGCAGTTGAAGGGACTTTCTTTTATTGTTATCTCATTTGTCATCCTATTAGGTTGTCAACAAGCTATATTCCATAAACATGCCATGCAGTTAATGTATTTTTAGGTCTGATTTTTATTCAGTGCCTTCTTCACTACAGCATAAAACATGATATCATAGTGCAGGTTACCAACTCTAGAAAATGAAAACTGATTGCATACAATAGCATGGATATTTCTCCTCTGATCATCACCCGGGTTCCTGCAGATATTAATAGTTCCTCCAAAAGTATGTGTCTATCTCCGTAAGTGTTTTGACTTTAATTGTAGCTATAAAAAATTAATTCATCTTTCCATCCTACAGATAAGAAATGTAAGAGGGAAAAAGTACCTGTAAGGCATGCTCAGCTTTCTGCCGTCTTTTTCTTTGGCTGCAATTATTTTCTCCAAAGGAACCATTCAATTTAAAATGTTCATTAAATGCTTACTATGAACACATGCCCTGACTAACTACTCGTTTTCATAACAGTCTCATAACGCATTTCAGGAAAAGACAATGTAAATAAATAAATATCTTATGAATTAAAATGACAGTTTTAAGGTAAAGTGCATTTGATACTGCATTAGCTGTGGTGACTATGCAAAGTAATAAAGAAGAGGTGCCTTTTTTGATTTGAAGATCCATGCCAGTAATTGAATACACACAATCTTTTCCGCTTGTGAACGCACACATCCTTAGCCTCCGTGTTTTTAAAAAAAAATTTTATGTTTATGATTCATTCTCGCTGCTGTGGCATCAATGCAGTCGGTAATCACTCCCACATTTTTGTTTTTCGACATTGAAAACGATTCACTCTATCAAGTCCAAATGGCCACATACACATCCATCAGCTACATCCAGGATACTGGTCCGTTAAACAAACTCCAAACTATTTCAGACCAGGCCACATCCTGTCACCGAAAGGCCCCTCTCCGGTAAATGAAAGAGGGGACGGCGCTCCCGGCGTATAGAGGTCAGAGTCCGTATCCGACTCCCCCTCGGCCAGATAAGGTCTGAGACGGGTGCACAGTGTCCCGCCGCCTCCACCAGAAAGCCCCAGACTCACCGGAGGTACATAATCCTCTTCCCTGGCCTGAGAAATGCTAAAGCCGCTAAAAGAGCGCTCCAGTTCCTCATGGTCCACTGAGGGAATGGAGAAGGACGTGTCGCTCTCGACGGCCACCTGCTGCTGGACGGGTCTTCTGGACCTACGTGAGCGGCTGCTGTCCCCGATCTCATGGAACGGCGGAGGCGGGAGGCGGTACAGCGAGGGGATGTCAGTGCCTATTGGCGAAACTCCTCGGCTGTTGTTCCAGAGAGGCACACTGAGGGGATGGTCATCCTGCTGATGCCATGAGGTAGAGGGCCGACATTGGCTATTGGTGGGAGTCCCGTTGGGACCAGGATGGACAGGGGACACACTCTTTTTATTCTCGTCCTGTGCTTTCTCGCTCTTATCGTCAGGGCTGTGGTAGGGAGGAGCAGGGTAAGGGATTTTAAAGCCTAGGAGGGCTTCGGTCTCAGATCGTGGGATGCCCATATGCGTGGTGTACATGCTGACCAAAAAGTTGAGTTTGAGGTCCATTGCCCCCACCTGCACAAGGAGAGACAGCGAGGCCCTTTAGCACTGACATATATATTCTTAAAAATAAAAGTTCTAAAAGGGGGTTTACACATAGAAGAACCATTATTGGTTCCTTAAAGGGGTCATCGGATGCGAAATGCACTTTTACATGTTGTTTAAACATAAATGTGTGTTGGCAGTGTGTACACAACCACCCTATAATGATAAAAATCCACCCAGTGTTTTTTTTTTTTAAATATAGATAAATCCAAACCCCTTTCTCAAATCAAGCCAATCTCAGATTCCTGCCTATGTGACGTCACACAGACCCAGGCCCCTCCCACGATTGTTGATTGACAGTGGCGTCAGTCTTTGGTTTTATCACAGCTCCGCCCTGAGTGAGCTGTCAACAGTCCGCTATTGTTTCGATGCCGGAGTGGTTGTAGACAAGAATGTCTCGCAAGCGATTGAGGTGTTTTGTTGTTGGATGTAATAATGAACATAGCAGTCGTCATTTACTCCCGACATCTGAGCCGCTGAAGACGCAGAGGATTATGTTTGCTTTTGAAGGGAATGCGCCCCCGATCTACCTAAATGCGTCTATGTTCGTGTAATTCATTTAAGCTTCACCTCCAGAAGAAGTGAGTATAAGGTTTTTATATGAATCTTTGCAAATTGCCTTTCCTAATAATGTGCTAGTTAGCAAGTTTCACGACAAATGCGGCTAAAGTTTATCGTCTCTCAGAGAGCGGCTCGGAAGAGAGGGGCGGGGGGAGCAGCGCTCATTAGCATTTAAAGCGGCATGCAACTAAACGGCTTGCTCTGAAAAGAGCTGTTTTTGACAGGGTAAAAAGGATGTTGCTTTACACTACAATTAAGAAATTTTAACCAAAGTATGTTACAGACTTTTTATTAAGACCCTAAAGAATCATATCAACTTGTGGAAAATTGGAATCCGATGACCCCTTTAAAGAACCTTTCAGTAAACAGCTCTTAAAAGAAACATTTTCTTTCTAATGGTGTGTGTACACCAAACACGAAGCGAAAATTCTCATTGCATTATCGCTCTAGATTACTTGCGGGATGTTTTTTGTGTCACCCGTGTGAATAAAAACATGCCGTAATGCTCTCCTCCATTTTCTGATACAACCGGACATGTCAAAAAGCTCTTTGCTGATTGGTTTGCGCGAAAACACGTCATGCGAATTTTCCACTTAAGTTGAAATTTTTCAACTTGCGTGTACAGATTTTTGTTTTCACTATAAAGAATGTTCTGTGGAATGGAAAGGTTCCATGGATGTTAAAGGTTCTTTATGGAACCATAGATTCTAATAAAGAACCTTTATTTTAAGAGTGTACGGTGCTACACCAAATGAACTTGATGTAACATGCTTCACCTGCTTTTCCATCTTGTTCAGACGTCCCATCATGCTTGGGTCCTCAGCCATCTCCGTGTCGCTTTTGGGCTTGTCCTTTTCTCCTGCCACGGCTCCCTTTCCCACAATCTTTAACCACATCTAGAGAGATTAATCTTCCTCCTTTTTACTAGGAAAAGTGATACATTTGCAGATGTATGTGGTCTCTGGGCCCTACAGGAAACCTGTACAAACAAGTGCTTTCAATGTAAAACTGACCTGGAAAAACAAAACAAATAAATACAACTGATACATTTTCAATTTCTTCATCCCTGACTAGATCTGACTGCAGTTGAAGGGACTTTCTTTTATTGTTATCTCATTTGTCATCCTATTAGGTTGTCAACAAGCTATATTCCATAAACATGCCATGCAGTTAATGTATTTTTAGGTCTGATTTTTATTCAGTGCCTTCTTCACTACAGCATAAAACATGATATCATAGTGCAGGTTACCAACTCTAGAAAATGAAAACTGATTGCATACAATAGCATGGATATTTCTCCTCTGATCATCACCCGGGTTCCTGCAGATATTAATAGTTCCTCCAAAAGTATGTGTCTATCTCCGTAAGTGTTTTGACTTTAATTGTAGCTATAAAAAATTAATTCATCTTTCCATCCTACAGATAAGAAATGTAAGAGGGAAAAAGTACCTGTAAGGCATGCTCAGCTTTCTGCCGTCTTTTTCTTTGGCTGCAATTATTTTCTCCAAAGGAACCATTCAATTTAAAATGTTCATTAAATGCTTACTATGAACACATGCCCTGACTAACTACTCGTTTTCATAACAGTCTCATAACGCATTTCAGGAAAAGACAATGTAAATAAATAAATATCTTATGAATTAAAATGACAGTTTTAAGGTAAAGTGCATTTGATACTGCATTAGCTGTGGTGACTATGCAAAGTAATAAAGAAGAGGTGCCTTTTTTGATTTGAAGATCCATGCCAGTAATTGAATACACACAATCTTTTCCGCTTGTGAACGCACACATCCTTAGCCTCCGTGTTTTTAAAAAAAAATTTTATGTTTATGATTCATTCTCGCTGCTGTGGCATCAATGCAGTCGGTAATCACTCCCACATTTTTGTTTTTCGACATTGAAAACGATTCACTCTATCAAGTCCAAATGGCCACATACACATCCATCAGCTACATCCAGGATACTGGTCCGTTAAACAAACTCCAAACTATTTCAGACCAGGCCACATCCTGTCACCGAAAGGCCCCTCTCCGGTAAATGAAAGAGGGGACGGCGCTCCCGGCGTATAGAGGTCAGAGTCCGTATCCGACTCCCCCTCGGCCAGATAAGGTCTGAGACGGGTGCACAGTGTCCCGCCGCCTCCACCAGAAAGCCCCAGACTCACCGGAGGTACATAATCCTCTTCCCTGGCCTGAGAAATGCTAAAGCCGCTAAAAGAGCGCTCCAGTTCCTCATGGTCCACTGAGGGAATGGAGAAGGACGTGTCGCTCTCGACGGCCACCTGCTGCTGGACGGGTCTTCTGGACCTACGTGAGCGGCTGCTGTCCCCGATCTCATGGAACGGCGGAGGCGGGAGGCGGTACAGCGAGGGGATGTCAGTGCCTATTGGCGAAACTCCTCGGCTGTTGTTCCAGAGAGGCACACTGAGGGGATGGTCATCCAGCTGATGCCATGAGGTAGAGGGCCGACATTGGCTATTGGTGGGAGTCCCGTTGGGACCAGGATGGACAGGGGACACACTCTTTTTATTCTCGTCCTGTGCTTTCTCGCTCTTATCGTCAGGGCTGTGGTAGGGAGGAGCAGGGTAAGGGATTTTAAAGCCTAGGAGGGCTTCGGTCTCAGATCGTGGGATGCCCATATGCGTGGTGTACATGCTGACCAAAAAGTTGAGTTTGAGGTCCATTGCCCCCACCTGCACAAGGAGAGACAGCGAGGCCCTTTAGCACTGACATATATATTCTTAAAAATAAAAGTTCTAAAAGGGGGTTTACACATAGAAGAACCATTATTGGTTCCTTAAAGGGGTCATCGGATGCGAAATGCACTTTTACATGTTGTTTAAACATAAATGTGTGTTGGCAGTGTGTACACAACCACCCTATAATGATAAAAATCCCCCCAGTGTTTTTTTTTTTTAAATATAGATAAATCCAAACCCCTTTCTCAAATCAAGCCAATCTCAGATTCCTGCCTATGTGACGTCACACAGACCCAGGCCCCTCCCACGATTGTTGATTGACAGTGGCGTCAGTCTTTGGTTTTATCACAGCTCCGCCCTGAGTGAGCTGTCAACAGTCCGCTATTGTTTCGATGCCGGAGTGGTTGTAGACAAGAATGTCTCGCAAGCGATTGAGGTGTTTTGTTGTTGGATGTAATAATGAACATAGCAGTCGTCATTTACTCCCGACATCTGAGCCGCTGAAGACGCAGAGGATTATGTTTGCTTTTGAAGGGAATGCGCCCCCGATCTACCTAAATGCGTCTATGTTCGTGTAATTCATTTAAGCTTCACCTCCAGAAGAAGTGAGTATAAGGTTTTTATATGAATCTTTGCAAATTGGTGCACAGTGTCCCGCCGCCTCCACCAGAAAGCCCCAGACTCACCGGAGGTACATAATCCTCTTCCCTGGCCTGAGAAATGCTAAAGCCGCTAAAAGAGCGCTCCAGTTCCTCATGGTCCACTGAGGGAATGGAGAAGGACGTGTCGCTCTCGACGGCCACCTGCTGCTGGACGGGTCTTCTGGACCTACGTGAGCGGCTGCTGTCCCCGATCTCATGGAACGGCGGAGGCGGGAGGCGGTACAGCGAGGGGATGTCAGTGCCTATTGGCGAAACTCCTCGGCTGTTGTTCCAGAGAGGCACACTGAGGGGATGGTCATCCAGCTGATGCCATGAGGTAGAGGGCCGACATTGGCTATTGGTGGGAGTCCCGTTGGGACCAGGATGGACAGGGGACACACTCTTTTTATTCTCGTCCTGTGCTTTCTCGCTCTTATCGTCAGGGCTGTGGTAGGGAGGAGCAGGGTAAGGGATTTTAAAGCCTAGGAGGGCTTCGGTCTCAGATCGTGGGATGCCCATATGCGTGGTGTACATGCTGACCAAAAAGTTGAGTTTGAGGTCCATTGCCCCCACCTGCACAAGGAGAGACAGCGAGGCCCTTTAGCACTGACATATATATTCTTAAAAATAAAAGTTCTAAAAGGGGGTTTACACATAGAAGAACCATTATTGGTTCCTTAAAGGGGTCATCGGATGCGAAATGCACTTTTACATGTTGTTTAAACATAAATGTGTGTTGGCAGTGTGTACACAACCACCCTATAATGATAAAAATCCACCCAGTGTTTTTTTTTTTTAAATATAGATAAATCCAAACCCCTTTCTCAAATCAAGCCAATCTCAGATTCCTACCTATGTGACGTCACACAGACCCAGGCCCCTCCCACGATTGTTGATTGACAGTGGCGTCAGTCTTTGGTTTTATCACAGCTCCGCCCTGAGTGAGCTGTCAACAGTCCGCTATTGTTTCGATGCCGGAGTGGTTGTAGACAAGAATGTCTCGCAAGCGATTGAGGTGTTTTGTTGTTGGATGTAATAATGAACATAGCAGTCGTCATTTACTCCCGACATCTGAGCCGCTGAAGACGCAGAGGATTATGTTTGCTTTTGAAGGGAATGCGCCCCCGATCTACCTAAATGCGTCTATGTTCGTGTAATTCATTTAAGCTTCACCTCCAGAAGAAGTGAGTATAAGGTTTTTATATGAATCTTTGCAAATTGCCTTTCCTAATAATGTGCTAGTTAGCAAGTTTCACGACAAATGCGGCTAAAGTTTATCGTCTCTCAGAGAGCGGCTCGGAAGAGAGGGGCGGGGGGAGCAGCGCTCATTAGCATTTAAAGCGGCATGCAACTAAACGGCTTGCTCTGAAAAGAGCTGTTTTTGACAGGGTAAAAAGGATGTTGCTTTACACTACAATTAAGAAATTTTAACCAAAGTATGTTACAGACTTTTTATTAAGACCCTAAAGAATCATATCAACTTGTGGAAAATTGGAATCCGATGACCCCTTTAAAGAACCTTTCAGTAAACAGCTCTTAAAAGAAACATTTTCTTTCTAATGGTGTGTGTACACCAAACACGAAGCGAAAATTCTCATTGCATTATCGCTCTAGATTACTTGCGGGATGTTTTTTGTGTCACCCGTGTGAATAAAAACATGCCGTAATGCTCTCCTCCATTTTCTGATACAACCGGACATGTCAAAAAGCTCTTTGCTGATTGGTTTGCGCGAAAACACGTCATGCGAATTTTCCACTTAAGTTGAAATTTTTCAACTTGCGTGTACAGATTTTTGTTTTCACTATAAAGAATGTTCTGTGGAATGGAAAGGTTCCATGGATGTTAAAGGTTCTTTATGGAACCATAGATTCTAATAAAGAACCTTTATTTTAAGAGTGTACGGTGCTACACCAAATGAACTTGATGTAACATGCTTCACCTGCTTTTCCATCTTGTTCAGACGTCCCATCATGCTTGGGTCCTCAGCCATCTCCGTGTCGCTTTTGGGCTTGTCCTTTTCTCCTGCCACGGCTCCCTTTCCCACAATCTGATCCACTCTAGTGATCCAATAGACCATCACTTCGACACATAGTCAATACACCCTCATCCACACTGAGATTCAGTGGTTAACTGTGCACTGTACCTTGTCAAGTTAACAGAAATTAGCTTTATGGAGGAGAACTCAAGCATGCGAATGCAAACATAGGACAGCAGGGTTGAAATAAGAGGGAAGATGATTGAAGCCTGATTTGCTGAAAGTGAGTATATGCCATATTGCATGCTCCATGCAATACTGCAAAGTTTTTAATCAGTATGCATTCATCAGGGACTTGGGACTTCAAAAATCAAGATGACTCTTGGAATCTTGGAAAGTGACTCTTTCAAAGCTGCAGCATTACACTAAGATGAACAATACTCACAATACTGCAGTACACTGTAGCACAATACACATCTGAGTGTTTTTGCAAAGTTATTGACAGCAGTGTTGGGGAGAAACTAACTAAAAATGAAGAAAAAACTCACTTAACTACATTTTTCAGTATGGAAATCTGATTATTCTAGTGAATCATTTATCCTAAAAGGCCTCATCTATCAAGTGTGATTCTTTCAAATATGGCGGCACGCACTGTAGCCTGTATCATTTTATATTAAAGCGCTTCACATTCAGCAGCGGCAGCTCTTAAAGTAATAGCAGCCAAATACCCTAATAACCCAGCTGCTGTGGCGTCTGTTAATCAAAGAACAAAAGGAAAAATAGGAAATCAATAACTTTTGTAGGTTTATGGATTCATCTATATTTAATTAAGAATTTAGTGTTGATACCTTTATTCAATTTCTGTATATTTCCTACTTGCTGAAGGGCACAGGTAAATATGACATTTATTATAATGGGTTTATGTGAAGATTGTTTTAAATTCACTTAAATTATAAGTTTAAATTTAAAAAAAATCTAAATTATACTGTAATGTTAGTATAGTCAACATTACATATAATCAATGGTTAAATATTAGGGAAATAAGAAATAAGAGTAGTGTTGGTATCAGTGATACTCTCCTTCAGTCATAAAAAGATGCCACTAAACAAATATTAAAAATATAATGTCTTTATGTTGTTTCTACATTAATTTGAAGATTGATTGTATAATTATTGCAATATAAAGGTATATTTTAAAACTTTAACTTTAGATGGGATTAATCGCAATTAATCGTGACTAATTTCAGAAAAAAATGTGCGATTAATTAGTTATTTTTTTAATTGATTGACAGCACTAATATATATATATATATTTTATATTTTATTTTATGTTGCCCTTTTCAGCCCTTTATGCCTTATATAGAATTGGTTAGAATCTTTTTGTTTTGTTATAGTTAATTAAAACTTAAACTTTAGTAAAACTGAAAATGAAATAAAAATAAAATTTAAATAAATGTATTATTTAATTACATTTATAAAAAAAAGCACAATGAAATTACAAAACAAAAATGGTTCAACCAAACATATAAAAATAAAAGCTAATTCTAAATTTTAAAGCTACAATAGTATATAAATACTAAAATAACTAATAGTAAAATAACACTGTCTGAATCTATCAAGCAAAATCTGTTCAATTAGTTGGTTTATGTAAATTAATAATAAAATAGCTTCATCAATTCAAGTGCCTGCGCTGCATATTTGGTCTACTTTTTTTATAACAGAATATTTAGTTAAATGGTGTTGTTAGTTATTATTTGTATACAAAATAAATTAATAATAATAATAATAATATAGTTTGGTACTGTCATCTTAATTGAGATTCATATTCATTTGTTCAAAAATCCAGCAAATTATATCATCAGAAAGAATTTGCGCCCTTAAAGTAGCTTCCCAACAATGTTAGTCAGACATACTGCATCAATGGCAGGGAATTTGACTTACAAAATAAATAATGTGGGGAAACAAATGAAAAATAATCCAAAAATGTCACCGGGTTCCATGCCTTATGATGCTTTGTGTGTTACACACTGTACGTTTAAGTTATTCTCTCTTCTTTAAACCCTGGAACAACATGCACAACTGCATCTGTCCCCCGTTAAACAGGCTGCATGGTCACACCATAGTGTGTTGAATTATTGTGCAGCAAAAACACTTTTTATTAATCATAAATTAACTTTTCAGATGCTCATTATGGATAATTATATCTATCCAAAATGTAAATCTTTCTCAAGGTGAACATAGAATAACCAATCAAGAAACAATCCAACCAGTTAGTGACAAGTTTTCCCTCATGATTTCAGTCATTTAAAGGGGTCATATGATGCGATTTAAATTTTTCCTTTCTCTTTGGAGAGTTACAAGCTCTTGGTGCATAAAGAAGATCTGTAAAGTTGCAAAGACTAAAGTCTCAAATCCAAAGAGATATTCTTTATAAAAGTTAAGAGTCAGCCACGCCTACCTAAAACGGCTCGTTCAGTTTTACACTTTACTTTAACTCCCCCACATGTCTACGTCACGATGTGGGAAGATTTGCATAACGCCACCCAAATGTTCACACAAACAAAGAAGTCGTAGCTTTTATTCTCGCTGTAGTATTGTTGTTGCCACCGCCATGTCGTGAAGACACTGTGTGTTTCGTTGTGAAAGCTAAACTACTTTGTTTGGTCTTCCAAAAGAGGACGATATCGCTTTGTCATGCCTGGAGCTGATCCGTGCTGGTCGCTGAGGAAATACTTCAACTTTACGCTGTGGATCGCCGGATGGGCTTTCACCGTAGATGAAGCGGAGTCCAGCCCGGAGTCATCACATGTCTTTCCGGACGCTCCTTCGTCGAAATTGCCGGCCGTGCCGTTCTCAAGTGCGCCGCCTCTGCTCACTCTAACCCTCCCGCCGTTCCTCACGTTAGCCGCCGGCCTCTGCTCACTGCAGGCCCCCGATGCGGCGCGATGCAACGCAGCGTGTACAAAGACAGTATAAGTCATTATAATCCATAATTATGTCCCCACTGGATGCAACGAATGCCTCGTTTATTATGGGTTTTCATGTTTTTGAATCATAGCTCCGGTCTGACAGGGCATCATCACAGTATGGTAAGGTGCGTAACATTTCCGTCACACGCTTAAGGTATTCGGCCAATCATAACGCACTGGATAGCTGGCCAATCACAGCACACCTCGCTTTTTCAGACCGATGAGCTTTGTAAAAATCGACGCGTTTCAGAAAGGCGGGGCATAGAGGAGAAACAATAATGTACAGTATGTGGAAATAATGTGTTTTTTGAACCTTAAACCGCATAAACACATTTCCTTACACCAAATACACAAAAGAATGTTATTTTTAGCAGCATCATATGACCCCTTTAATTGTCATGACACTGCAGTTTTTAATCCATTGCTGTCCAATAATAAACCCATTCAGCCTGGGAAAGCTAATGGTGAATGATTACGTACTTCTTGTGACGAGGGGTCGAGGGGGGAGGGGGACCCACAATCAAATCTATCCTGGCAAAGTACACAGAGAGAACATGGATACCAAGCATCATCAAGCAACACATGGAAACCACTCCCTGTACCCCAGTGAGGACCGTTGACAAATAAGAAAGAATATATTCCATACATGTCTGTTCTCACCCACTTCTAGGAACAGTGTCTCATGTTTACATGTATGACAGAAATGGTTTTGGCTGTTGGAATATATTGGTATATGTGTGGATGTAATTTCACAACATATATGAGGCTTATTTGAGAGAAAAGGAGTGAAACTGAATTCAAATAATTTTGAATGTGACACAAAAAATAAAACCACTGTGAATGTGATTTTGATCGAGCAGTGTTGAAATCTCATCCTGCTTTAGACTTTTTAATCTTTCTGTAATACCAAATAGTGACCACCAGAGGGTGCTGCTCACAATTCAGCTACAGCTCTTGCCAAATACTGATTGACTACTGAAGCAGGTGGATCCTGTCATTGTTAGGTTACCGCAATGGTGAAAACTTTGTGATGTGATTCTTCTGTTCTAGACAGACTGAAGTCTTGCCTGGACTGAAGGTTTTTGATGCGTGACAGCATGTCCAGATGGCCTGCTGAATACTGCTCTATCACATCCATCACATCATAAGGCCTGAGGCTCTCTTTAAATCTCCTCTTAGACACCAGGAACCGCATAATACTGGGGAAGACCAAATAAGACTTTAATTAGGGTGTAACATATCTGACAATTTTCAAAGCAATACTTATAGAATTTAAAGGGGTCATGAACTGAGAAATCAAAATTCCCTTGATCTTTCGAGATGTCATTGTGCTATAAAAACATTCTGTACGTTTCAGAACTCAAAACTTTCTCGTTAGTCTAAAAACAGCTTATTTTGAAGCCAATCTGCCAAAATGACAGGTTGTGCCACTTTATGATGTAATAGTGTTGATAAGCACCGCCTCCACAGAAGATCAACACCTGCCTCTACATCACTGTCTGTTTAGCCCCGCCCACCGATTTGTGCGCATAATAGGTAAATGACAAGAGTAGCAAATGCAGGTCTATGCAGAAACAAAACGATAAACTTTATTTGATGAACTTCATTTTCAAACAGAACGTTCTGATGAGGGGGGTTAAAAACAGTACAGAAAATAGCCTATTACTTCTAAATTATAATTGTTTTTTGATATAAAAATCTTGATAACATAAGTGGACATCAGAGAACAGTACAAAATAAAAACAGGCAGTTCATGAGCCCTTTAATAAACATTTGATAGTCCCAGCAGTTAAATTACTGTTTTCAGCATTTTTTAATAATTATTATTAATTAAAAAATAAAATATATGCATAAATATTTCATTATTTAACAATTGTGATTTAAAAAAAAGTTTTATTCTGTTTTTAACAATAATTGTAATTATACTGAATTGTTGTGAGAGCAAATATTTATACCTCTAGTCTTTTTTAGCCCAGAGATTGGTGCCTCTTACCAGATTGCTCTGATGGTGACCTTGAGTCCCGGAGACAGATCTGGCGCAAACTCAGAGTGGAAACCTCGGTCATCCCCAAAATCTTCTGGAAGACTTGCCTCTACAACACACAAAACAACAGGCTGCTCCCAATGTAAAGAGTCCTAATGTTAACAAAGAACAGTCCTGTGACAAGATCAAATATTACAGAAAACATCTGCAGAGTATTACAGAGACATGCTCGATAAACTGCACTCCACAGTATACAACAGTTAGTTCCAGTTCTTGAATTCGATTGGCTGAGCAGCGTTCCAAGAGTGATATTTACAGTAGTCCAACAGCACTGTGACTTTTCACTGTTAGTATCACTCTGCCTGTCTGCATTCCCACCGTTCTCGACCAGAGTATCAAGTTGAAGTTGTGTGAAGTTTCTTGAACTAACAACTTATTTACAGAGCTGTTGTATAAAATCAATATCACACTTGCAAATGATGATGTTGTTCTGAATATCAGCATGACTGTAGGAATGAGACTTTGCCCAGCTATGCTGAAATGCAGTACAATAGTTGCTCATGTGATATTGCTAGAGTAAAACCCATCATAGATCATCGCACAGGTTTGAAACGACATAAGGGTGAGTAAATGACGACAATTTCAATTTTAGTGAGAACTGTCCTTTTAAAAGCACATGGAATCAGAGTATGCCCTTGAGTAAGGCACTTAAATCACAAATTACCCCAAAGTGACTTTCCTTGGAAAAAAGTAAATGCTATATGACTAGTGAGATTTTCCAAAAATGTAAATTAATTTATTCCACACTTCAGAAGTGCTCAGGGGAAAAGAATTAGATGAAAAAGAGTTGAGCACGGTCAAATTTCTGCGGCTGTGAAACTGATATCCCTCCTAATATGTCGGCATTAGTCAGAAGCTTCAGGCATGCTTTAATATTTATGTGCATTTGGAGCTGAAACAACAGTGTTACTCATGCATGAAGCACTTACCAGAACCTGCTAGCCTGAGCATTTACTGCAATAGCACATGTGAGAGAAAAGTTTGTGCACCTAACAAAATCTAACAAATTTCAACCCCCTGAAAAATGCTGGTTAACATGTAAAGCTGGGACAAACAAGCTTAAATATTAGTACTACATGTGTCATCTTTATGCCATATGAATGAGGATGTGACAGCCGAAAAAGCATATCCTATTCAAATGACAGTAACAACCAGCTAGTCAAAACTGCACAAGACCGATTTCTGGAAACAAACTTGTTTCCTTCATAAGCGGAGAAATTCTTTCATGCAAGTTAGTGCAAAGTACTTGATGGAAAGTGTAAGTTGCAAAGTGTTTCATTAACACCTTCATTGAACACATTCTGTCATGGGATGAGCGTGAGACTGATATCCAGGCTGAGACAAATGAGTAACATCTTCTTTGCTATACTGTCGCACTTCACCGTCATATGGTTGACAGATAAGGCTAATATAGCTGCTGTAAAAACTATCCAAGCATCAGAGAAGGAATTCATATTTTGCGTGCTGCTTCAAGTGAGATGAAACTTTCAGCCAAGCGTTCATGACAGAGAGTGTTGGATGATGGGCAGATCTGTAAAGATATGCTGCAGCTTGGTAATTAAGGAGCCATTTTTAAAACATGCATAGTGTTTCTTTAGCAGACTGGTGTTGAGATTTTTTTTGGACTAGTGCTAAAGAGATGCAGCCCCAGACAACATAATTTGTCTTACTGATTAAGCCCTCAATTGCTGCCGAAATGTGAAGAGAAAAAGAGAAAATGTGAAAGATAGAGAGAAAGAAATAGAGAGAGATGGTCAAAGATGACAATGACTTCAACCATGCAACTGTATAACACATGGTGTCGCTTATATTAGGCTTATTTTACATTATATATATTAGGCTTATTTTACATTATAAATGGGGGATATTTGCTTGCACATCATTATAAAGCACTTTCCGTGAAAACGATATACTTCAATGTCCAATGACTTAAAAAAAACAAAAAACATTAGAGGTACAAATCCCATGTTTTTTTTTAAAGAACTTTTAGATGGGTTAGTTAAACTATCAAGTAACATAACGATAATCTAGCATGGAAAGAAGCAAGTTGTAAACATATCAAATATCTGTAACCCTCCATTAAAATGGTGATTTTAGCCCACCTCAAATGTCTTGACTGTAACCATAAAAATCATACAAAAATGTCCTAATTTAAGCAATTTGTTGAATTGGTATTCAATTTATTGTAGTAAAGAACAATTTTAATTTAGTATTATAAACTATTAAATAATTTTAAATTATTACATTTAATTAAAAAATATATATTATTTCTTAAAATTAGGGAACACAAGAAATAATATTATATGGACCATTTATGGTAAGGTGAGTAGACAATAAATAAATAATGATTCATGCTTTTTTTTAATTTTGCAAATAGTGTTTTGACTGCATTCAACATTTTTTAATTAAGCTACATTTTCAACCCTGTTATTTGTTCAAATACTCATTGTGGCATACCTATTATTATTTTTAATCAATTATTTACAATCAATATATGAATGTATTTGTTTTTTATGTTTGTTGCTAGTAAATAACAAAAGCACACATTTTAGAATTTGAAAAAGTGTTTTATTTATTTAAATTTCTAAATTTTAATATTAGGGCTGACAAAATGGCAAACCTTATAGAAACTGAATTGGACAGAATATGTTGTTTGGCTTTTTTATACCGTATTCATGGAAAACCCCCAAAATTGTATGATTCAGGAACTGAAATCTATTTCTCGTATTGCTTATGCTGTGGTGTCACTGCTACATAAGATATTTATACAAATTAATTTAGCTGAGGTCTTTGATACTGTTTGTTATTTATCAAACATAATATTTTGTCATTTCTACCAGGTGGCCTTTGTGAGAGCAGTTATTGCTGCATTGCCGTGCTTACAGATTCTGATTAAATATAGTCTACTTCTAAGAGAAACTGCTCTGTCATCTCTGTACTTTTTGGATCATATTTCTGGATCATGGCCTAACCTGGAGAACTCTTCATGGCGAAGTCCTCATCTTGCAACTCAATCAGCACTTTATTTTTTCCAGTAGAGAGAAATGAGAGAGAAACCGGTGAGTGTGCAGGAAGTGAAATACAGAAAATGGATCCATTTATATATATATATATATTTTTTTTTAAGTTGAGCACTGCAGAGTTATGCCAAGAGCATAAAACAAGTGATGAGAGTAACACAAAGGGGCGAATTCACTAAACAACTGTGACACTGTAGCGAGCTGTATTTTAGCGCAAAAAACTACATCTCATTCACTAACCACCCAAAATGCAGTTCCAGGGCAAATCAGCAAATGCTCCTGTGCAAATTTCATTTAGCGTGAAATCTTCAGGCGCTTTTTGGATCATATTTCTGGATCATGGCCTAACCTGGAGAACTCTTCATGGCGAAGTCCTCATCTTGCAACTCAATCAGCACTTTATTTTTTCCAGTAGAGAGAAATGAGAGAGAAACCGGTGAGTGTGCAGGAAGTGAAATACAGAAAATGGATCCATTTATATATATATATATATTTTTTTTTTAAGTTGAGCACTGCAGAGTTATGCCAAGAGCATAAAACAGGTGATGAGAGTAACACAAAGGGGCGAATTCACTAAACAACTGTGACACTGTAGCGAGCTGTATTTTAGCGCAAAAAACTACATCTCATTCACTAACCACCCAAAATGCAGTTTAACTGACAGTCTTTCCAGGGCAAATCAGCAAATGCTCCTGTGCAAATTTCATTTAGCGTGAAATCTTCAGGCATTTACACTGTTGCCTGATTTGCAGTTCCTATCGTGAATCAGATACTAAACAATACAAATACAGTAGCATGTGCAAAAAAACAACACTATCAGCAGATGCAATTCATTCTTAGTGAATTCCCCCAAAAGCATTTTCACCGTGAATGAACTATTTTGTGGGGATCAAGCATCTAAGGGCATATAAACCCGCTCCTACAGTTACTGCAACTAAAAAGTCACAAATGGTACAGCATCAACAAGCATCTTTAGACATTAATACAATGTTCCAATGCAAAACATGCCACTTTCACGTGTTTCAGCAAGGGGACTAAACCTATGAAACACAGATCAGTTCTTCTTTTGGGCTGTTTCTTTAAATAGAAACTCGCACTTGCTGTCTTATAAATTCTAATGAATGGACTGTTACTGATCTTTTGTGCTATGACACATTAAGCAATCTAGTGTGGCATCTGGTTCTGTGCCAGGAAATTACAAACTATGCTTGCTAGCTGCTGAAGTCTCACTCAAAAAAAAGAAGAAAAGAAACCTATGCAAAGCAAGTATTGTAATGTACAGGTGAATGTATGTTTGGACGCAGCATATACTTTGCACTCAGAATAACAGAGTGTGTATTCCAATAATTGTGAGTGTGTGTGCGCATAACAACATTCTCTGACCTTCAGAGTTCTGCCGAGAAGCCCCATCTTTCATTCTGAAAGCGTGTTTTGCTTTGTTCCGCTCTGTGAAGCTCAAGCTCTTGGTCACTTTGCTTGGACTCTCTTTGACTCCCTCCTCTGGCTTGAGGGTCTTGGCTTCCTTCCCCCCGGTGCTCTTAGAGGGACTGCCTTTCTCTTTCAAGCTGGGCTTACGGCTGCGCAGCAGACACAATGAAGCACAAAAGACAAACAAAAAAAAGCAAAGGAAACAAGACAAATCATCCTGAGCCCACACTTATAAGTATTTTTCCAGTGTGGGGACAGAAACCATCCAGTGCTAAAAAGAAAATACTCAGTAAATTATATTAATGACCATACACTGCAAAAAAAGTTATTTTGTATGTTTAGCACTCTGGCATTGAAATTAATAATTAATACATTTTTGTAAGATTTATGCATTAAACAATAAAAAAATAAAATAAATTGGTGCTAATAAAAAAAAAAAACTGAATTCAGGACATATTCTCCACTGTATATAAATCTATACCTTTTTAAAATTATATTATTATACAGAAATATATATGTATTTGTTTTTGCTTGACAGTTTACGTCACTAAATAGGAGTCCATTCTGCACATCAGTACAAGTCTATCGCTCAGTACAAAATAAATAAACAAACAAATAAATACATTACAATAATACATAAAAATTTACATTAAAAACTAAAACTAAGTGCAGATGGATTTCATCAAAAGCAAATGGTTAAACAGCTAAAAGAATTTTTACTAGAAAACGTATTACTGTTTACTGATCTATTATTTTCATAATTATTCTTGTTTGCATGTTACAGCTTATAGAAATTATTAAAAGAACAGCACAGTCACATATTTACTGATATTTAAATGTTGCTATAGAAATGTTCAGCTGAAGCCACCAAAAAGAAAACACTGAAATGTAATAAATAATTGCTTAAAATGACAGTTCTGTACATTTCTAAAATGACTGAAACATGTAACCTGCAAGCAATTTCACAACTGTACATTAAAACACATTTTAATTCCTTAGCAAACACTGAATGTATCGTTTCTGCATTCTTCTATTTTAATAAAGATCAGACTTGCATGGGCAAAGATATGGATAATGGTGCTTCTCAGTCATGCAATGCAATCCACAACTTCCGGATGCAACAACAGACCCACATGCTGCCACAGCGGAAACTTTTGAACAACAAAGCAATGAAACACATGCATGCTGTCGGGCATGCTGAAAAAATACATAACTGTTATATTAAACACCTTTTAAAAAACAGCCAAATGAATAAATGAAAAAGTGAGAGACCCCAATACAACACAAGGCAGCTTGCAGAGGAGGATGGTCTCGTGGGATTGAGGTAAAAAGCCATGGGAAGTGCTTCCTGGTGCTAAGTGGGAAAGTTGATCCGCAGGCAAAACTCTCTCACAAAGCGAAACAAATGTCTGCTTCTCTGGTTCGAACAAGACAACATTTTTAGATGCTGGAGAGCAGAACATTTCTCAGCCCACCTGAGCTGACGAGAGATTCAAATACTTCAACACCGATACGAATGTGCACTATGCTGTATGTCTCAAAAAATGTTGAAATATTTCACTTGAGCTGATGATGGTACACACTGAAGGAATACATTTAGAAATAAGGGGGAAATCAAAGTCAGGAAGGAAAAAGACAAATTCAAATGCTGGAGAGAGAGAGAGAGATCTGGGCGTGCAGATGTTAGTATCTGTGTGCAACGGTACCTATTGCTTCTCGGGCAGCACCCACACAGGGTGTCTTTGTGTGAAATCTCACTACTGCGAATGTGGTTGGAGTGGGTCATGAGAGAGAAAAGATTATACAAGCAGCGGTCAAAAATGGTTTAGGCCATGTCCAAGTGTAGGACCTAAAATCAGAGGTATTTCCCCCCCTAAACCCCCCAAAAACAGCCAACAGAGTTTGAGCTAGGTGTTGTTACACTGAATGAAATGAACTGAATGAGTCATAGGTTGCACTTGATTTTACAGGATTACAATAGCAGGTCTTTTACAGAGCAGAACACCAAAGTGTGATTGTTTTCTTTAATGAGATGTTCGTTCCTTTAAACTGCATTGATTATGTTGTGCCAGTTTATCTCCCTGTAAATACCACTTGAAGATACTGTAGTATAAAGTGCAACCAGGTTGTCTTTGAATAACATTTGTGATTTCAAATGATTGCAAATACAGCAATACGGGCTGTTTTCTCATTTGAAGAACGATTATGGTGATCTGAAACTACGATTCTCTATGCGTTTGAATGAGTTTTTGACTGACGTGATTTGGGAATAGTCAAGTTTCTATGGAAAAATCCAGGACAACAAACCTTGGAGTCACTTCTAGCTGTGAGTCCTTCCTTCAGAAAAAGAGAAGCAATAAAGACATGAGATTAAAGCAGGCAACACCACAAACAAACATTTTAAACAGGAATAACATTCACAAATACAGGGAAGTTCGAAAGGCAGAGCGATTTAATGAAAATTCTGCCTTTCTTTTTTTCATTTTTTCCATTCTTTTCTAATATATTTTGATTATTATATTATCAGCATAACAATTTGAGTGAAAATTATTAGCATTTCAGCTGCGTAAACTACAAGTTTGTGTAAAGCCTTATGTTCTCAAGCATGATGTGATATAAAGAGCACTGGAGGCAAAAAAACATCTGACCATGTGTACAAAGAGTCACATAATCAATCACTTTGATTAATGAGCTAGAAATAGTGCTGAATCTGAAGAATTTCTTCTGCATTAAGTCATTAACTTTTCTTTGTTGCACAAGATTTAAAACATTTGATTATTTACAGATTTTCAATGTGGTCTCAGACTTTAGACCCCTCTTAGATATGATAATTCTAATATTATTTACAATGATATTTTAATATTTTAAATGCTCTTTAGTAAAATGACCAGACCTGAAACCAGATTTTCCCTTCAGGCTTCTTAAAATGTCGAGCTGATTTACAGGAGGGATGAGTCTTTAGGTAGAGGCAGAACAGAGAAAAGACTTTTAAAATATAAAAAAACACTATTGAGAATTAATATAAATAGAAAAACAGCATACAAACAAACAAACAAACAAAAAATGGGTCATTAAAATACAGTATCTACAGTTACAGTGGTCTACAAGATGACCGACTACCTGTACATTGGGACCGACACAGTCTGCTCATAAAAGTCCCATGTGGACAGCAGGTCTGTACGGGAAAGATTTGTGGCATAAAATCTCCAAGCTGCCTGATGTGGGGAAAAAATCATTGAAATGAACTTCTAAGGTAGTAAATGACTTCCATAGTAATACATAACTGTGTGCAGTAACCACCAACATTTCAAGCCATCTAAATCAAAGAAAACCTGATGAGAGTGAAAGTTGAAAGATGGTCCTCAATATATCTTTTTTTAACATAGCAAAGTCAACATCAACTAAATATGGTATTAGTAGTCCAACTGTATTATATTAGTAAGCACATTTATAGACACCAGAAAGGCCTACAAATGCTGATTTACTCGAAATGTGTATGGTGTGAATTACACTAGAGTTACAGGTCTGACCTGGATAAGAGCTGCAGCAGGGTTGCGACGCTTCTCAAAATGCTTCTGCCTGTGCTGCTCTTGAACCTTCAGAGCAAATCCTGAGCCCAGGATACCCTGCAACAGAGAAAACAGTGCAGAAATACAACTGTTTGTGAGCCATGACTGAAGTCAGGCACTAGAGATGCTCAACACATCATTTCGGTTTAAACTCACCGCAGGAAGAGCAAAAAAAGCTACACCGATCAAACTGAACATGGCAGCAATTAGACGCCCATTCCATGTGACAGGATACTTGTCCCCATAACCGATAGTTGTAAGAGTGATCTAGAGAACAGAAATGATTTTGCTTAACAATGGCATAGCTTAAGTGTATATACTAATCATATATTCTAGTAAGGCTCTAGGATGGTCATGTAGAGGTTATAAATTCAATCCCATGTTGGGATCCTGTTGTATCCTTGAGCCCAGTTTATGGAGTAATGTCCACAATTAGTTTACTCTAAGTTACTCTGGAGTGAAAAGATCTGCCAAAGGAGCCTAAGAGGAGCTGCCAGTTCTTTTAGGGCACTGGTCCATTTGTGAAATGGATTTTTGAGCAGCGTCTTGTTTCACTATGTTGTATCTTCTCATTTTATCTGATTAGATGGAGGAAGCAGACACTGTGGGCTTGGATGAAGCTGTAGCACTTACCAGCCCCCACCAGAGGGCGTCAGCGTAAGTCTCGAACATCTCTGCATTTTCATCCTTCTCCACTGAGTACACCAAGAAAGATGCCAGGATAAGACAAAGGAATCCAATATACCACGCCGTAATGAGTTCCTACATTTAGGGATTCAAAAATGTTAGGAACATCAAGAACATGTGATGCATTTCATACTTAAAATAAAACATGCTAACTGCATGCAATGCCATATAAAGATTATTTTTCAAACTGCTCCATGGATGCCTAAATCAAAAAGAATTAACCTGTGCCTTTTAGTCCACATCTTTTACTTTGAGACCAGAAGTTTGGGGCTAGTAAGGTTTTTAAATGTTTTTGAAAAAAGTCTTCAGTGCTCAGCATAGCAGCATTAATAATCAGTAAAAACAGTAAAACGAGTAATATTGTGAAATACTATTACAATTGGAAAAATAAATAGCTTTCTATTTGAATATATTTGAAATGTAATTCATTCCTGTAATGGCGGATTCCTGGAATAAATAAATAAATTACTCCAGTCTTCACGTCACATGATTCTACAGAAATCATTCAAATATGCTGATTTGATGGCCAAGAAACTTATTTTATTATATCAAAGTTAAAACAGCTGTGCTGCATAAAATTTCGTAGAAACTGTGATACATTTTCAGGATTTTTAATGAATGAAAAGTTTAAAAGACAGCATTTACTTAAAAAGTAATATTTTGTAACATATTCTAGACTACATTTTGCTAAATAAAATGCTCTCTAAAATATATAAATAATGTCCTGTTACACAATACAATCTTTCACCGACCATCAATAGCAAGTAGCAAGATATGGTTATGATGTAAATTAAAAGACTACTTTAAACGGTTTTGTCCAAATCTCTGAATGCAGCAAAGAAATTTGCTTTCAAACCATTTCACGGGGTGCTTAAGGCCACTGAATAGTTTTAATAGCTGCAGACTAAACGGGGTGATATCGTCTCTCCAGTAATAGAAACTAATGAATAGTAATGAATTTGCTGGCCACTGACCCATATGGCAGACTGGTGGAAATATGCTCACTCAGTAACCTACTTAATGTGAACTTTAGCAATCTCTGTGGTCAGTTAGTACACATTTACTACCCATTCATCACACAAATCCATATGTAAACATAAATAAACATTGGTCTATACATACAGTATGCATATTGATAGACAATCAATACATGAGTTTAACAAATCTGGGGCCTCATTCAAAGAAAACGAACGTGTGCACAAAAACACGTGCGTACGCCTCTCTTCCAGATGTGACCTTTATAAATCGCAAATGATCTTGAAATTGTGCTTAGCTGACTGGTGTCAAATCTCCGCCCCCTAATTAATATCATTACCATATAAAAGAGCACACACCAACAGCCGAATTTCTATGCTTTAGAATGATGAGCACAAAGAATAATAAAAACGTTACTGAGTCTGAAATTGAGGTCCTGCTGGTGGAGGTATAGAGGTTCGTGCGGGAGCGCTTTTTATTTAATAATGAGTAATTATTCAGTGGACAAACGATGTGGTGTAGTTATATTTTTTCTATTGAGTATTATCAAAATTACTACTTCTAGAAACAACAGAAATAATAATAATAATAATAGTAGTAGCCTAGTAGTAATTATAAAACAATTAGGTTTCCAAAAGTAAGAATAAACTACGAATTCAAGTAAAATTTTCAGTCATCTTATAAAAAGTGAGCCATCCTACTTTTAAAATCACTTGGTATGACAACTAATAAAAAGTTTAGCATCACGAAATTCTTGCAAAACTTTAAAAAAAAACATTATTGAAAGAAAAATTGGACGTTTCATATCATAATAAAATTAATTATTACACGATTATGGTCTGCGGTCTGAAAAAAACATGTGCATGTGATTTGGCATTTCTTTATATTTACACAGTTTACTAAAGCTGCTCAAATGTGCCATTAATGTACTGACACAAAATATATAGTGTATTTTATGCAAATGTTACTGATGTAAATGACAAAAACAAAGTTTAAGGCTGATGTCTCTATTCATTTTCACAGAAGCAAAGCAGCAGATGTTATAAATAAAAACAGTTAACAATGTTATTGAATAGAATATATTAAAACTGATATTGCATGACATAGGCCTATACTTATAGGCTACATAGACAAAACAGTCGGAGATGCGTTTCATTCATTTTTTTTCTATTTTACGCATCACTAGTAAATCAAGACTTCGCAAGTTCTCTTGTAAAATAAAATAATAAAAAAACAGCATGGAATAGCCTAAACTGTGTACAGAAAGCGAGTAAAGAACTCTCAACATTAGGCTACTAAAAAGGTCAGTTTAATCTTGCAAAAACTCCCGTTAATAAAAAAATCTGACTACACTGCACAATTAATCTCTTACTCTGCATCTTTGTTGTTTATGATGAATGCGGTGCTTGCACGTACACCGCTTTTATTATTATTGCAGCTTAGATGTTCAAATAGCAGCAGTACTCCGACTTTGCCACAAGAAAAAGTGCGTACGTCTGCTCAGACCCTGACGTGACGGAAGTATTTTTCCACGTCAAAGACCGTTTTTATAAATATGAACTTTGCCGTGGATTCAAATCTGTGCCTACGCATGTTTTATAAATGAGGCCCCTGGTGTTTAACACTTTGTCCTAACTATCCACAGTTTGATACAGTGATTGTTTTGCATTGCACAGAATTTCTGCTTTCAGTGTGGACAGAAAAATATACTCTCTCATAAGAATACAGACATGTTACTGGTCACCTTGCTGTGTGCGTAAACCACAGATCCCAGGAGCTTCCATGTGCCACCGCGGCGGTCCATTCGCAGCATTCGAAGGATCTGAAGAAACCTCAAACTCCGAATGGCAGAGGTGGCAAAAACATTTCCCTGTGAGCCAGCGGCCAGCACAGACACCGAGGCAAAAAGGACCATGATATCTGCAGAACAAGAGTTATATCAATTATCAAATGAACTCCCCAAAACGACTCTCATCCTTTAAGACATTAGAAAGGAAATGTTTCTAATTCTCTCTTCCTTCTTCCTCATCCGTCATATAATGCACTCGAGGATGATGACAGTATAATTGGACTTTATCTTTCAGCTGAGATGTTGTGAAAATCAAATATTGGACCATATGGACTTTGCAAACAAACTGCAAAAAGTGTTTGGGATCAGTCTCATATTCACTGGCGTTATGTATTCTTTTAAATCATGCACTAATGGAGTTCAAATTATTCTGCTGTAGCACTGGCATCCAGTCTATCAAGTGCCATAATTGAGAGAGTTTTCTCATTTACTGCCCCAGTAGAAGTTGGCAAAGCAGATTTTATTGTCTCTTGAGCAGAAAGAATAGCGAGAGAGAGAGAGAGAGAGAGAGAGAGAGAGAAAAGAGGAAACATGCATTATAGAAGAAAATCAGAACAGACCAAAAAAACTTAAATGATTTTCTAACCGATGATACAGAAGGGTTTGCGTGCAAATCTCAGCCTTCCTCTCCATCCTCTGTAGCGACAGCAGCAGCCGGCTGCCCAAATCCGCACAATATATTCCACACCAAACACCACGATTGTCACAATTTCCTGGACAGACAGCAGACACATCCCCTTACTGACATTTATTTGTGCTGCTTTATATATACAGTCATATAGTTATAATGTAATATAATGCCCAATGATATAAAATTAAAATAATAAATAATAAATGATCATTCATGTCAAGAACAGAATTGTTTCAAATTTGGAATTTGACAGAAATTCTAAAACTTAGTTGTATTATATAATATAAAAGTCAAATTGTTAACAAATGAGATAAACAAAATATAACAAATAGATATGAAACTTATTACAATAAAAGCCAAAAATAAAAGCCAAAAATAAATAAATAGTAACAAATCAAAAATACACACATCACACCACATCCAAGCTTTTTATGTTAAAAGAGCAGTATGTAAGTGCTTGATGGCTACTGTTACACTGACACAAACAGATCTATAAAGTGTCATGTTCACAGCAATTCACATCACCACTGGATAATGTCCAACTTGTCATGTTCTGTTAGAATGTGGAACAGGGTCTACTGTGATCTACAGTGTCTACAATGTGCACACACAAGTGTTTGATATAAAAACCTGACAGCATCACTACCATGTATCAGCTTCTGCCAGTAACTCATGTTAAACGAGGATCAGATACAAACCAGGATGTACAAGGCACTCTCAGAGCTTTTCTTGTATTCTTTGATCGTTGCAAACACTGACAGAACCAGACAGGAAAACACCAGCAGAAACCTGCAAGACAGAACAGCAGTAAATCAAACCAATAATGGAACGCTGGCTTGCTCTCTCACATGAGATATCAAAGCAACTGAACAAGCTCCAACTGATTCAATAAGTTTCAGTATTAGAAGTTATTCATTGATATAATTTGTTTTGGATAAAGCAGTTGATGCATATTCATGAAGGACATTGATCTTAGACACTTAATTGGAATGGGGCCCTCTTGCGCCTATCGTTGGTTTTCTGATCTATGAGGAAAAATACTGGCTTGAGAGAGGCAAGAATCCTAGGAGAGTTCCTGACACTCTGCAGTTAAACTCAGAGATAAATCCCTGAAGAGAGAGAAGGAGAGTGAAGTGAAATGAGACTAAATAACTGAAAGTCTTATTAGCATAAAACCTCTCTGGGCCTCACACCCATGTACAATGAGAGAGAGAGAAAACAACAATGACAGACAAAAGCATTGACAGAAAACTTTGGGGGGAACCAGAAATATTCTGAACTGACATCCAAAGCTACCTGGAGACTTCCAAAACATTTTCCTGCAGTGGTTTTGCCCCGATTCACACCATTAGAGAGGCAACGAACAATGGTTTGCGAGATGCGGCGCTGTGTGATAAAGTTAAATGTCAGGGAATCTCGACCATCACACAATCAATGAAGGCACTCAAATAACCGGTGCAATGTCTTCAATAAGTAGAAAAAAATACCTTCAGAGAAGAAAATAAAGGTCCCCGTTTCATTCTATTTTCTCCAAAACAAAAACAAAACACTATTCACTGTTATTTGATCTATAACATACTAATTTTTTAAATATTGCAGATATAGCTGCTGAGAATCCCTGAATTATTATGTTTATAATTTGCAGCTCCATCTGAGGTGCACCTACATATTCTTGTGAATAATATGCTTTGGGGTCAGTAAGATTTTTTTTTTAAGTTTGGCGTCATTCTTCTTTTAAACAGTAGTGTACATGTTCTTTTGTTGTTTGCATTCCTTTTTGTTCATTTTAGTTGACATTTGTTTCAAATGTTATCTTTTAACAAAACTATTTATCTATTTTTTTATTCCATTGCAGTGGACAGTTTCACTTTACAAAGACAATATTTAGTCATTGGCCCTGAGCCTATGTGAATCTGCATTTTTGGACTTAAGCCCTGTGAGAGTAATAAATTAGGCAGGATTCCAGACTTCTTCATTATGCAAAGAAAAACATTATGATGAAGAAACTGTAGCTATATACTATAATGCTAGCTATTAATTTTCAATAGATCAGTATTGATTTCAAACTTTTTCTGTTCCTCTAGAAGATCAAATCTGAGTTGCCGTTGAATGACTGTAAAGGTGTCAGGCATAAAATACATCCTCCCCAGTAAGCTGCTTCTTGCCCCAGGTATTAATATTATATGCCATAACAGAAACTAATCTGCTAATTTGGAACAATCTAACAGAAGGAAAGCAGTAAAACAGACTGGTCCTAAAGGGAATGAGGCCAGAGGTGAATAAATGAAGGCTGCATTAATATAGGTGGGAAACCGAGGATTAGAAAGTCAATGGTAAATCAATCAGCTCAAACGAGAATGCTCACAGGAATTCTAATCTTTACTCATTACGCATGGACAAAAAATGCTGAGTCGTGCAGAACCAGTGACATCAGACACCTGACAACACATCACATTATGAGAACTGATTGCTCACCTTGCTGCTCTCAGATGGTTTGGACTTGTAGTGGCCATGTAGTGGCTTCAGAGGATAAGGAAGTCATTTATTACGAACATGACATTAATACAGCTACACTGGAGTTTTATACTTCACTGATGCTGATGACTGCTGACAAGCAAACCTCTAAGATCTGAATGTACTGCCTTCAGGTAAGGGGCTTTACAAACTTTGTGCTTTGAAAGTGCGACCCAAGAAAATCTAATAAGATTTTCACAAACAGACAAACTGACCACAGAGGCATCAAGCACAAGCAAGACTGCAATTACTTCAGCAACAATATAGCATTTTGACATTCATTATTTGTGATACTGCTGAATATCTGAACATCAAATGTAAAAAATCTACAGTACAAACCAGTTACATAAACACAAAAACAAATAGTCATTAAGCCCTTTTGTCTTTGTCAGGCTGGTTATTGCTTTTGATGTTGGCACCAGTCACAGACTAATCTGGAAATTGTAAGGTGGCGTAGACTAAGACTATACGGGCCTGTCAAACTAAGAGATAACAAGGACACATTCTTTGAGTCAGCAGTGAATAAGGTAACAGAGAAATCGATTTGCCTCATCCACCCCATTAGTACAATTCGCTCAAAAACGAGACTCTGCAGACTGAACCAAGGACATATACAATGATTTGTTATTAGGTGACATTAAATCGGAATTCATGTTAAATAACAATTAAGTCATGTCTTAAAAGTTTACAATACTGTTCAAAAATTTGGGGTTGGAAAGATTTTTTTAAACGTTATCGAAAGAAGTCTCTTATGCTCACAAAGGTTGCATTTATTTCATTAAAAATACAGTAAATATTGTATGTCTTCAATGTCACATAATCCTTAAGAAATAATTCTAATATGTTGATTTGGTGCACAAAAACACTTATTAATCTTTTTTTTTTTTTTTTATAAAACTAATTTGAAATTGTCTGTAAGATCACTAATGTCTTTACTATCACTTTTGATCTTTTTTGTATTCATATTAATTTTTTATAATCTTATTGACCCCAATTTTTTGAGTTGTGAGTGTATATTGTTGTGTATTACATAATAGAATATTATATTCTTGCCCTTTTGACTGCATTAGCTACCAACAACTGACTAGCAGCAAAATGAAGTTGCATATACAATAAGGCACAAATACTCACTTGCATATCAAAGCATTCACCACTTCTAAATATCTCCTTGTACCCCTTTCCTTAAGCTTGAGAAATATAGGCTTAGCTGAGTCTGTACAGCATGCAAAGTGCTATCTTTGCATTTAATGCTTGTGAAAGAGACAGAAAAAAACACTTAAAGTAAGAGGCCAAAGTCAGCACACTGCACTGCACTCTCTCTGCGTGTGTGTGTGTGTGTGTGTGTGTGTGTGTGTGTGCGTGCACGCATACTAGACAGAGTAAAATAAGAATGGTGACTGTATAAGTAATGTATCTTCAGAACTCACATTCATGTCTCAGGTTGAAGTGGGAGTCTTCTATGAGGGTTGCATGACCAGCAGAGCGGACAAAGACATTTACAGCCACTCAGAATGATACAGTCTGAGGTTATGATGCTGCATTATGACAGATTGGTTTATAGGCGTCATAAGAGATGAATGGATCTCAAAGACATTTGAGGTAATGGAGCTCTATGTGTTTCTAAAAGGCTACAGAATAAGCGATGCTGTATACGCCTTGCTTTAAGATTCAACCACAGGACCAATTTCATCTCTCAAACCAAAAAATACAGAGGTTTGTAAGTGTCATAATTTGAAATAAATCCTATAGGATATTTAGAAATATAGGATCTATAGGAAAATCATGTACCTGAAGGACATCAAAAAGAATTTAAAATAAAATCTTTATAACTCCTATTGCATGGTCTAAACTGTTTAAGCTCCCTACCCAAACAGAAAAAAACATTATTTAGGGTTATAATGATTACACAATATCAGGCTAAAAAAATAATAAATAACTTCATGCAAGAACTTCAGTTTATCCTATAGGATCTTATTTGATTCTCTTTAAATTCCTATTAGAATCCTTGAGGACAGGTTCCAAATTACTACAGAAATGTTCATCTGTAAAGAGTTTTGATTAGGGACAGCTCAGCAAGATAATGATGGAGAAATATAATACAGGCCTAACAAGGATTCACAGAAGTTCATAACTTGCTTTATATTTGAATGTGTATTTTCATCCCGGCCCGGGACGATAGACTTGATATCATTATGTCATCGCGAATTACGTTAGTGCGTAAAAGAACCGATGAACCGGCTTTTTTTAACCGGCTCATTGAAACGAACTGTCTGAAAGA
Source organism: Sinocyclocheilus grahami (assembly GCF_001515645.1). Taxonomy (NCBI): domain Eukaryota; kingdom Metazoa; phylum Chordata; class Actinopteri; order Cypriniformes; family Cyprinidae; genus Sinocyclocheilus; species Sinocyclocheilus grahami. Next base: position 642,086 of record NW_015505578.1, read on the forward strand.
ACCGGTTCGCGGAAAAGAACCGGATTTACCATCACTAGATCGAATAATTTAGATTTAAATAGACTTACTTCTGGCTCATTATACACAACAGACCCAAAATAGTGACAACCATGGTTTTGATATAAACAGTAGGCATAATATAATACACATGACATACTGTAAAAAAAAACTTATTGTAAAAAAAGCAATTTTTGCGTCTTTCTGTTCTGATGCAAACAGACAAATGCGCTTTTTTGACGGTCTCGCCCATGACCGCGACGTTTAAGTCGCCAGGACAATGTAAAATCACTTAAAAAATTTTTTTTTTAAATTATCGATATAACATTATTCTCGTTGTCTAGCTAATTTTGAAAGCAAAAACTCGCCTTGTATAGACAACCCTTGACGAGGCTCGGATCGTGAACTGCCTTTCAGCCAATCATTTACGCGAAAATTACGTCACCCAATTAATATTCATAAGCCAGACTAAGAAGGTCTGAAAATGGGTCCCCTCACTTTCCAGATCGTTCCTACACCCCTGTGCCACAGCAAATAACCCAGCGACGCCCCCGTTTGCATGCCACCGGCGTAGCCATGACCCTCTGGCACGGTTTTCCCCCTTGGCAAGCAACACGGATTTGTTGCCGCGGCAAACACGATCGAGCGCACTGACGCGGTAGGCTACTACAGGAGCTGACCGGTGCTGAAACCGCTGCCTAGTGATACCCTGTGCACTGAGTCTACATATGCATCGGTAATAATCTGTGAACACTTTCCAACGACTCAGTTTATGAGATATGCACAGCTGTGAAAAGCTCATTTGGCGGCCTGGCTCTGAATGAATATTGACATTTGCTGCACAGACAAAACTTTTACATATTTTCCCACTGTTTGACTGACGCTCTGCGACAAAAGCTGCAGGCAGGCCGGCCGACAACATCTCAAACTTTCAGCATTCTGGGCGGTGCAGCACAGCAGCATCTCTGTCGGTAAATGTGGGTGATTCCCACGCCACGCAGAAACGCAAATCACGGAGCACATACTCACACATAAGCGTGGTAAATGAACGCCCAGCCGCGGGGTCTTTCCAGCGCATTGTAAAGGAAATTTTGCAGTCTGCGATAACGTGCGTTTCTTTTGTGAGCGATCCTGCCCCTGGAGATGCTGGACCTCGGTCTGCACAGGATGCTGCTCCGTTTTGTGCTCTCGGAACCGGCGATAAGAAGTGCCCCGTCTCGGCTCGTCTCCGCAGCCCCGGGGTCCAGTCCCACAAAGCCGACTTTCAGTTTCTTCTCCCCTGCCGGAGGGTGATAAACTTCACCGTTGGCGGATTCTTTCACCATCCTTACAGTTTGACAGATCCAAACGAGTGTATAAAGTAGTCGTGGGCAGACATTGCCGAACCGGGGTGTGTTCTGTAGTGCGGTGGTCTCGTACTAAAAGCCAATTGAAACGCTAAGGCGAAACTGCAATGGGTAGTCCTTTATCTTTACGCCTTCCGGCTCCTGCACGAGCCTCTATATTTAATGTTTCAGCTGTCGGATTTTGGATGAAGGGGCTGATGTAACAAATTGTTGCAAGTAGTAAATAATTAGAAAGATAGCTAAATCATTCATGGAAGAAAAGGAAATAGAACTTTGCAATGCTGAAATCTTAATGCCTCCACACAGCACAATGGAGACGAGCAGTAGGTTATTCCAGCTTGGTGTCATGTTAAAAAGGGTGATGCTTACCTTAAGTAAAACATTATAAAATCTCATTAAAGGGCTGATTTCTGCACAGGTGTGCAACTACACCGTCTATAATGGGGGGAAATGGTTATTATGGCAGACCAATCAAAAGTTGTAGTTTAATTGAAAGTGCAATAAACAGTGTAGGATGTTTCATTGTTTTTAACCTCTCTCCATGCCCACTTATATATATATATATATATATATACTATAACAGTTATGTATCCTGCTCAGTGCTGTTAATCTCTAACAATGACATATCAATAGTAATTTATAAACAAATACTCTTAATTAGTTTGATATTAGCAATGCATTAAATACAGCATAAAGACAAACCTATGGTTTACTCCTGTCAGACAGGGTGACACACTGCGCTTTAGGGTATAAGGCAATTTTACATTCCTAATTAGACAATTCTGAGGCTTCAGGCCCCTGGATTTACTGCAGGTCCTTAGTTTTACCTGAAGGTGCATTCTGAGGATCTGAATATAGATATTACATTACTTCGGAAAGGAGAGCTTAAACAATGCTTTTAATTCAACACTGAGTTAAAAACAACTGGATACATGCTTACATTACCAGCAAGGTAAGTTTAAGAGCCATTTAATGTATTTATCATTAACAGTTCAGGACAGCATAAAGACAGAGACATCACAGTCAAACATTAATCTAAAGTTAAATATTTACAGATGCAGATTAGATCTACTCCTTCACTCCACCAGTGAGGTTTTGATTAAACTGCTCTCATTAATAGAAACCAACAGAATTGGTAAAATAAAGAAAATTTTGAAATGAAAGAAAAAACAAATAAGAGGTAAAGACCAAGAAACTACAAGGCCCTCAAAAGGCTTGATTTGTAAGCACCATTGAATATTTTTTTGCTCTTTGAGCTAAAAAGTACACTTGAAATTGAGGCAAGAAGTTAAAACTTGGCAATAATAAACATAAGATAGTACTGAAAACAGGACATGAGTTTAAAGTAAAAAAAAAAAAAAAAAAAAGAGGGAAAAAATCCACATTTGAATACAAGCATACCATGTTCCAGCTTGCTGATTAGTGATGTTAAATTATTCAGTCATAACTTTTGAAAGGGGAAGCTAATTGCACAATAATGGACCGAGATGGTGCAGAAACCTGAGATTTTAATATACAGAGATAGGAACATGCTAATGCTAAGTCTTTGGGTTTTACTAGATTTAGGTCTATCATACAGAAATGATAGGTTTCATGTGGACATAAAGCATAATAACAAGCAACAACAAGGACCTTCAAAACATACAATAATGACACTGCACAGATTCTGTGGATTAAAAACACTTGTTTCCAGTTTAAAAACAATTTGCTTTGAGGACCAAATACAATTTTAAAATCCAATTAAAAATAAATCAGCATTTTACCAACACTAGGCTTCAATTTAGACTGATACGAGGAGGGGAAAAAAAACACTATTTATTAGCATAAATTCAAGTATTGTTTAAAATATATTATCATGGGTTTTAAGTTGCTGCGTCTAACTTCCATGCTGATATGTAACAGACAGTGACGTGTTACAAGCTACAATACAAACACAATGAACGTCTCATTAAGATTTCATTAAGACATGATGCTTTGTTGCATTATTGTCACTAAAGATTTACTCAAATCTTTGTTTGCGTCCTTAAAATTTGAGCAAATACGGTCAACTGTCAGGACTACTGAAGGTAACATATACTGTATAATTATATATATATATATATATATATATATCTATATATATATATATAAAATGAAATGCAGACTTCGCATGTTACAAAAGCCATCACATACTAGTGTACATACTAGCTTAACTAATCCAGGATCACTGTTCAATTTCCAGGCCTTCTCGGTTACTGACCACACAGCTGAAGTTAGAAAATTAAATATCGAACACATTGTGTAAAAGCACGATAAAGTTTCCTATCCAAATATACACTAAGTATACAAAATGAAAGATGTACAATATTATATGTTTTAACATTATTAATACTCTTTAAATTATAGCACTGCTGTTCCCAAAGAGAATATGCTTATCCCTCTGATACATACATATATTTACCTAAATACAAAACTTCAATAAAATCCTACTATATCTATTGATTCTTCACATGATACCGTTGCGTTTCTTTATCTTCTAAAATGTACAGTACTTTTAATAAACACTGAAGAACACAAGCATTTTTTATTGTGCTTTTCCAAACAGCCGCCCAAAGCAGCACCCCAGGATAGTCACGCACTGTAACACAGCACTGATTCATTTTTAAAAAGTGCTATACACCATTTTTTTTCTCCCAGTTGATCAATAATGGTTTCAACCTTCAATATCAACATTCTGATTGCAGTGAAATCTTGTATTTTGTATGCGGGCCTATGTTTTTGTATTGTTTGAGAAGCTTATAGCCTCCAACTGTTTCCCTTTTATTCTTAAAATGTGCCGTTAATAGAACTTCACAATAAAATTGTGTTGTTAAACAGAATCAAGCGAATTTTAAACACAATGACGATTTTGAAACTGATCCATGTAGGCTGGAATGATTTCAGTACTTTCATAATACCTGATATGAGTGAGAGAATCGCAACAGCTCTCTGAGGGCACCACCTCCCATGACACAGTGCAGACACATGCATGCTAAGCTACAGTAATTGCACATAATCACCACGTATCTGAACTTAACGTCGCCATCCAGACCAAACCACCCTACTTGCTGACGCAAGATTGCAGTCAGAGGCGAAAGGAAGAGATAATACAACCTTTTACAGTTAGATTTAGCCATTCACATGCCAGTCCAGATCCATTAGGAGACCAAACAATGTAGCAATGTGGGCAGACACTGCTAGCCAAGATTAGCATTGTTAGCATTAGCGATTTTCTCAGCTGCCAGAGCAGGAGATAAAAGTGGTCGGACAGTTCTCATTTCTCATCGTGTTGACCTCAGCCAGTTCTCTCTGGATGAGGCTGGCCGGGAGTTGAGATGTGCTGAGGCATGGTCTCAAAATGATAAGCCAGTCTTGATATCTCCCAGCATCTAGAAGGTCTGAGAGACAGACATCACCTCATTCAAAGATCTCCATCGGAGGGGGGTAAACACAACCTGAAGAGCCTGTGATGAGGATTAAAAAGAGATTGGTTACTGTAGAAGTTTCATTCAACTCCAAAGCCAAACCAGGAATAATCACTTTTCATTTAAAAAGTTTTAAATTTAAAGTTAAAGTTAAAGTTTCATTTAAAGTTAAATAGCAAGAGTCAGTGATACCTGGGAGCACACGGTGGCATCTGGTCCATTACTCTGAGATTTTTGGCAGAAATCTCCACTCTGGTGCCCTATAAATAAAGACAGTTATTATTGATGGTTGGAATCAGAATGGCATAAATGTCAGTCTTCATGTTCTAAAACATGCTAAAGAGTTTCATCAGAATATTTGGTTTCGTCTGTTTCTGAGTGTATATTACTAGTTTGTTGCTCGAATTACCAACAACTCTTTTATCCTTTAGACTACTTGCCCACACATATTTATTGATATATTCAAGCATATGTCAAGCATTGAATTGTATCTGTTAAGATTCTTCTTACTATTCTACTTCTCGCATAATATGGCTACCTATAGAACCGTATGCTAAAAGGTGTGAAATGTAGCACACTGATTAGAGTTTCAATATATATGTTGCCAGTTTTGGAGTCAGTCTCTCAAAACTAGATTTTGTAATTTTTTTTAATGAATCTAATCTTTTTATTCAAACTCCTATAGTTTTCATCCAAGTGACCAAATTTGAGTCAGACCATCTGGAGTTGATGCCAGTCAAAAGCTTTTTGATATTGCTTACATTTCAACAAATAGAGAAAGTTCAGACATATCTTCTAAATAGTACTGTCAAATGATTAATCGCGATTAATCGCATCCAAAAACAAAAAGTTTTTGTTTACACAATATATGCATGTGTCCTGAATACATACACATGCATGTATATATTTAAGAAAAATATGTTATATTTATATATTAAATATATTTATAATATAAATTATATTAATGTAAATATAAACCTGTAAATACACGTAAATATTTTCTAAATATATAGTGTATGTGTGTCTTTATGAATACAAAATAAATATACACAGTACACACACACATATATTGTGTAAACAAAAATTTTGTTCTAGCAAAAACCTATTTTGGATGCGATTAATCGTTTGACAACACTACTTCTAAACGCATATCTTTTCATACTGACATAAAAATGGCTGAATATAATTACCATTACAGTTTTAAGGGAAAACATCACCAATTTTTAACTAACTTTTTATTATCATTAGGGGTTGCACCGACTAATCGACTTCAACGCTCTGCCATGACGCTTTAAGCTTGACGTCGACTAGTTACTGGTCCTATAGAGGGCACAACAGGATAAGAAATCTTTGAAGGACTTCCACATTTACGCTCCGCTTTCAATCAGTTAAAATGACAAATAAATGCATACTCTAAAAGCGCTCCACAAGACATGTGTGATTATATTACTGGATGCTCGAAATTGAACGGGAGAATGCACGTTTTAAACCACTTATTGTACAGGTAGGTAAGTTCATCGCCGTTCTAATCTAATGCGCTGCTGCACTGTAACACACACATTACAGACAGTAGCTCGTAATCACGCGCAGATCACGTGCACACAGAATAATTCAGCACGGAAATGTATTGTCAACACTGTTTTGTGATTTCTCAATAAAATAGCTTTGAAACTGAAAAGTTCAAGCATTTATTTCTTAATAACTAAATCCCACAGCTTCACTACTAGTAGAGAAACGCTGCCAGGTAGAATTAATTCACACACGCAATCGCTCTCACTAATGCATTCATAATATGTGCTGCTTTACTTTGCTACTTTATCTGTATCTGATTTAGAACGAGCAGAAATCTGTGAGAAATATAACGACCCAAAGACAAAAGAACTGATAAAAATGAGCTGTTGGAGCAATAGCCATGTGGGCAGCGCTATGCCATAGTTGTACACAATGTGTTTGTCACAGCTCCAGACTTATTTGTTCATTAATGACATCATCATCACATAAAAGTCGACTTAAAAAATCCGAAGTTGTTCAACCCCTAATTGTCATAAAGTCAGGAGTATATGTAAATAAACAATGTGTACTATTTCTATGTTACATGCATCCAAATATCTCAGTTTATTTGTTAGCAAAAGTATGTCAGTGTTTTGCACCATCTGGCAGATTTTCCTGACAAATACATGGATATCTGAGAGCAGGTAACATACAAAGCTGGTTGAAAACCTGTGAAGTTGTCCTTTAAGTGTACAGAAGCATTTTACTGGCCACCTACTGGGCAAAATGCATACAGTAATCCACAGTAAATCATGCTTCTTCATTCCATACAGTACAAGTCTGGATAAATAGTTTATTCACACTGAAAAAACTACACCTCAAATATCCAGTATGAGGCCCTCATGTAACAACTTTTTACTGCATTTCATTTTCTGTAGGCGGGAATTATTTTTAATGATATTCTAATGGGCCGCTTTGTGATATCACAAAGCCCGGAAACCAACGCTGTAGTCCAAACGAGCCGTTTGCTGTAGTTCTTGAAAAGGGATTTTTTTAAAAACTAAATATCTCCCTTTGGAGTGGACTTTAAGATTTGTAACTTTCTAGATCTTTTTTTATGCCCAAACATACACACTACACACTGACTAAAATTTAAAAAGTGAAAAAGCATAATAGGACCCCTTTAAGTTGTATTCCTCATCTCTTGCCATTAATGTGCATTGGGTGAAATATAATTTAAATAGAAAAAAGTAAATAAAACAAATATATACAATAATCTTTTATTTAAAACATTTAAAATAAATCTGGCCTCACTTCATTAAAAAACTTTTTTTTAAAGAATGAACTTACTTAGAGTTAGTCTGGAGTGGCCTATTTGGCAGCAGGTATAGATGTAGAACATTTTCTACCAAACCACAGGATTGATTTTGTAAGATTTAAAGACATAAGGTGAGCAGTTTGAGATACACGTCATAAGCTGTACCTGTTTGCGCATGATGTCCATGGTCTGCATTAGGCAGCGGGGCATGAGGCTGTGGTTTCTGGATAGAGTAACGGCCTGCTCCAGTGACACAGTCAGAGTACATCTACACAGGAAAAAAAAAACCTTAGTCAAGAGGCAGTTTAGACAATCTGTTATAGATTTGAGCAAGAAATAAATCAAAGTCAAAATAAAATATAGTTTACAGTAGAAACTTGACTGTGGCTCCACTTCAGTAGTAAGAGGCTTAAAGATAAGAAGCGTGCGTTTGGAGCCGTCACTCAATAAAACTCTATTCCCATCTGTGGATTCACGCTTGACTATTGGATTTAGAGAAACATGAAAAGAACATTTCAATGCAGATACCTCTGCATCCCAGTGGCACACATGGTGATGTGACAGGCTCCCAGCCGGTTGCAGAGTTCGGAGGACACCACAAGAACACTGACTCCAGAGGGCTGACCCGCAGAGCTGGGTTTTACATTCATATACTTCTGCATGAGCCGACAGAGGTCATCCAAGGTGTTAAGCGGCCGGAGGAGCTGGAGATTAAAATGATGAAATTAAACTTTTTGGTTTTAAACCTTAAGAAAACGTTTTCTACGCATTGATTTCTTTGCATTTTGATTGTGTTCCGTTTGGTCTGTACAGGAATCCCAGTGCCAAAACATACACAAGTTTGCAGTCTGTAAGTTTACTAATTTTGTTTTTAAAAGAAGTCTCTTATGATCCCAAAGGCTGCATTTATTTGATCAAAAATATTGTTAAAAGAGTAATATTGTGAAATTTTTTATTGTGTTTTGTGTTTTCTATTTTAATATATTTAAAATTTTTACTTATTCCTGTAATGGCAAAGCTGAATTATCAACAGCCATTATTCCAGTCTTCAGTGTCACATGATCCTTCATGAATCATTCTATTTGCTGATTTGGTGCTCAAGAAACATGTATTTTTATTATTATTTTTGAACAATATCAACGTTAAATTTTTTTGGTGGAAACTGTTATATTTCTTCAAGATTCCTTAATAAATAGAAAGTTCAAAAGAATAGAATTTATAAACAGAAATCTTTTGTAACATTGTAAATGCCTTTACTTTTACTATTGATCAATTTAATGCATCCTTGCTGAATAAAAACATTTTAAAAAATCAACTGACCAAACAATTGAATGTTAGTGTGTAAGGATGTTACCTGGTCTATTTTCATTGCAGTGGAATTTGAGTCTGAATTTGATTTCTCCAGATAAAAAGCCCTAAAAAATTAAAGACATTATATAAACAATTAACACTTTTTTGCCATTTAAATCTAAAATATATTACATAAATTATTTACTTAATGAGATGTTTAACTTATATTTTTAAAGTTATCTTTTTAAACTATGTTATTAATTTATATAAATAGTTTAGCAGCAAAATTCAAATCAATCAATACATCTAGCAAAGGTCACTCGGTATGATGGCCAAATATACCTGAGTTTGCGGTAATAACCTTTGACCTTCTCCAGTGACAGAGCATTTGTGTGCTGCTGAAACTCTTCCATGGCAACAAAATCCTGAGACAACACACCTTCTGGCTTCTCCAGCCCTGATAAAGATTAAGAAAATGCAGATCAATATCATGCTAGGCCCAGTGCTGTATTGCTCTCCACATGCCACTAGATGGAGACCACGACTCATAAAGGAAACCATGAGGCTTCAATTAGCTCTAATCTAAATGAGCACATTAGGACCATGACTAATTCTGATACACATCTAACACTCTCTCTATACACTGTGACATCTGAGTAGGCATTTTTAAAACAGTTTTAAAACAGGGCCATATTTGGATTTGAGCCATAAATGCCTCTTATAAAGCAGAACCCTAAACGTCATGGAACCTCACAAGTGACAGCTTTGGAACACCACTCATTTTCATATTTCATAAGAACCTCAATTGATTTTAATAGTTTTCTGATACCAGGCTTGCATGTTAAAACCATTAATTTTTTTTTGTTACTTGAAATAAACACCACCTGAAATAAACTCATTTTATTTCAGCTAGATGCCAAGGAACAATTTCTCAACAAACAACTAGAACTAAAACTAAACTAAAATTAAATAAATAATAGACACTTCTCTTGCCTTGATTTATTCTTATCACATTGCATTTTGGGATAGGTGTTTCCTCAAAAGAAGCATGCCTGGCATCTTAAGGGGCAGCATACTTAAGGAGGCTACCTTTTTGAATAGCCTATAGTGCCTTAAAATATAACCTTTGTAGGCAGCTCACAAAGTTTTAGAACTGTAAATTACAAATGAAACGCATGTAGAATGGAAATAGTCATTTATCTTGTTTCTTTTGTCTGCTCCCACCTCTAGTGAAGAGGACTGATTGAAGCTTCAAAGAGCCTCCATTCTGCAGTCTTGTTGGCAGCTCACTGAAATGACAGCTGTCCAAGAACATTGTCACCCTGATGGCCTGCCGGCTGCCTTCCACCTGGTAATGCACAGCTGTGTCTGAAAGAAAAGTGCATTAAAGGATGCATGAGTCACAGTGAGAGAATATTTAAAATTCTATACAATTTCAATCTTTGTCCTTTGCACTACTTCATTTAAGAAAAGTCTGCACCCATACATACTGTATACAGTATTCTTTATATGAGGTCACGCTGGGAAACTTGTCAGGTTAATTAGGTTGTAATTAGCCTGATGAGATGAGTAAAGGCAAAAACCTCACAGATGTGTAAGAGAGAAAAAGCCAAGCTGTTCACATTTGTACAACACAGAGATGACCTTGTAAATAAAACACCTTTGTGGCAGAAACAAACTACAGAGCAGAGCATCCTCCCTCCGATTTAGTCAAACCAAAACAGAAGACGGCAGATAAAGCTGTTCTCCTATCACGACTAACTGTGCTGGCATTCCTGAAGAGGACATCTGGAGGGTGTGTGTATGTTTGTGAGGAGGGGAAGGGGGTGCTGCTATATAAGGATGAGAGTTTTGGCTTTCACTTTTTAGTGGAATCACACAGCTTTATCAGAGAAAGGGAGGGACCCTGGATCTAACTATTTATAAAGGAAAGGAATTTGTGGTCATTGTTGCTGGTGTTTCAGTGGTTTACAAAATGCATTTTAAAACCTTTATTTACTTAGCATACATGTTTAATAAATATTTATACCATTTCTAACTAATATTATGTAAACAAAAACTTTTATTTTGGATGTGATTAATCGTTTGACAGCACTAATATATACATACATATATACATACATCAATGGATTACTTGGGTTATTACCGACATCTGGTGAAAATTTCATGTCAACAGCACCTTTAGAAATGGTGACGTGTGCAATACTTATTTTACCCGCTGTATAAATAAATATATATATATACATAAATAAATATATATATATAAATACATAAATAAATAAATATATAAATAAAAGTTTGGTTCCAAAACCCCATAAATGCCATTTTAAAAAAAACATATAGTTTCAGCCAAAATCAATATTGTATCTGGTCGATATTGAAAAGTACATTTTTAATTTGAAGCAAAATGCGATATCCGCGGAGTTATTCTGTCAGCACTAATATATACATACATATATACATACATCAATGGATTACTTGGGTTATTACCGACATCTGGTGAAAATTTCATGTCAACAGCACCTTTAGAAATGGTGACGTGTGCAATACTTATTTTACCCGCTGTATAAATAAATATATATATATATACATAAATAAATATTATATATATATACATAAATAAATATTATTTATAAATACATAAATAAATATTATTTATAAATGGTGGCTACGGTGACCTCGGAATAAGAGAGAAACAGACTAATATTAGCGTAGATGCCAGCTGAAGGGGGAAAACCACTTAAACCAGCCGGGAAAAACCTAAGACCAACAAACCAGCTAATACTGCTTAAATCTGATGTTATCAGCAAAGGATCCGCAAAACAGTGTGTGAAATGTTCACAAAAATCTTTTGGCTCGTTTAATCACATTATGGAGCAGAATCTCGGAACTAGTGGTGTCCAAGCGCCTGGTTTAATTTAATTTACATTTACATTTAGTCATTTAGCAGACGCTTTTATCCAAAGTGACTTACAAATGAGGACAATAGAAGCAATCAAAACTAATTGACAAGTCTCGGTTAGCCTAAGGCAGTACACGTAGCAAGGTTATTTATATATATATATATATATATATATATATATATATATATATATATATATATATATATATATATATAGAGTTTGGTTCCAAAACCCCATAAATGCCATTTTAAAAAAAACATATAGTTTCAGCCAAAATCAATATTGTATCTGGTCGATATTGAAAAGTACATTTTTAATTTGAAGCAAAATGCGATATCCGCGGAGTTATTCTGTCATGTTTTCTCCCTTTTTTTCCAAACCGCGACAAACACCAGTCCTCCATCTCTGCAGAATGCGATATATCCGCTCAACCTATCACAGCGCACCATTCCACGCACTCTAGACAGTAATGACGGTGCTTTGAATACACCCGGCATCCTAGTTTTCCTAATCTATTTTGTACTTTGTGATCAACAAAAACTTAGGGCTGCATGATAAATCGCATGTGATTGTCATGCGCATCGCGTCAGTAAAGCCGGTTCTGTGAATAATAAATCTCCATCACGTGCTTTCAGATGGAGCGGCATTTAATACACAGAACCCACTGTATATATACACATATACATACACACATATACATACACATGGATTTTTCTGTTGGCACTGTGATTGACAAGCTATTACTCGATGTGTTTGTGTTAATATATGTGGTGTGGTGTCATACTTTGGACGAGGCACTCGTTCTCCAGTGGGCGGAACAGCACGGTGACTTTCTCCAGATCTTGCAGTGCTGCTTTTGTATCTTCCAGCATGATTCGCTCTTCTCTCTGTTCAAGTAAACAGTTTGTGAGCCCAAAATAATCAAGATCTTCATGCTGAAGCAGGAGAGTATATGACTGAAATAATACTGCACACATCCATGAAAATCCAGGATATGATGGCCTTGATTCTGTATTTAGTCCTAATGGTCTCAGGATTAATTTCTAAAACTTTATTATCATGCTTGTGTGTATTAGTAGAAAGCACTGAGCCATTGTGGGATGACGGTCACTGAATCAGCTATGATAAGATGTACTGTCTAGTAGTCTTACCACATGTGGAGAAAGTGTTGACTGGAAGTCAAAGAGCACTCCAATGGTGGCGATCTGCTCCAGCCATTTCCGGCTGACCTCTTTACTGTCCTCCTCATACTCTCCGTTATTGTTGAAACGCAGGTTCAGCGCATTCACAAGCTGCTCCGCCAATGCACACAGCGCCCCCACCAGAGACTGGCAGAATATGACATCCCGCCGCAACTGGAGTTCTGTGTCTGGGACAGAAGAGTAGAAAAGAAGTCATGATATTTGTATAAATATATGTATATATGTGTGAGTGTACACTCACATTTATTCATTATGCATGGAAAATATTGTAATTATTTTTCCACATATCTGTATCACATTTTTAAGAGTCAATAAATCATACAGACAAATAAAAATATTTGTCTGGGACCCAATCATTTGTTTAAACTATAATATAAATTATAATATAAAATATTATAAATATTATTGTATATTCATATTCAGTACTCTGGTGAAGAGATACACTACTGTTCATAAGTTTGGGGTTGGCAAGATGTTTTAATGTTTTTGAAAGAAGCCTCTTGAGCTCATCAAGTCTGAATTTATTTGATCAAAAATACAGTAAAAACAGCAATATTGTGAAACATTAATACAATTATTAATATATTTTTTAAAATAAGCCATGTTGTGTAATAGTTTAAGCAGATGGTGGGTTTCACAGCAGCGGGTGGGAACAGGGATTGGAGCTGCTGTCTGTGTGGAGCAGTAGGGATAAGGGCCCTAGATCAGGTTCCAATGCAAACGCTCAACAGCTTCCACATGTCTCCCACCACAGACCCCACGGGACAAACCCACTCTCACTTTATCTGTGTCTACTGCTTGCTCAAAAGCTCACAAACAGACACACCCCACTGCAACTTGACTGCACGCACACAAACATATGCACACACTCCCTGCTACAGAATTCCAATAAAACACTCCCTTATCACAGCACATGGAGGTGTCTGTAAATACAGCTCAGTCCAGAACAGTAGTAGGGATGATAAATCACACACAATGCAGTTGCCTTTCTGAAGTCTCACACAGATGACGACGCAAGTTTGTGACCATGTAAACATTCTGGGTTGACTTTCAATAGCTATTTGAAATGATCTACAGTACAATGGTCAAGTTCAACAAGGGAAAGGTTCAAATCTAGAGTAACTTACCAGTGCATTTAAGCAACGCCAACAAGAGTTGACTCCTTCCGTCTGCAACAGTTACAAATAGACATGAATACAACCCAATGCACAATAATACAGGACATTATAGCCTGAACAACTTGAACGTGCAATGGTTTTGTAATCTAGTTTACTGGTGTAGGGGCTGTTCACACAGCATGTGTTTTGCATTGCCACTGCACTGCATGTAACGCCATCTTAACTTAAAGTTCAACTTTTTAAAAGTTTTTAATTTCACAAAATAGTTATTTTGTTTAGCTATTATTTGTTTTTGCCCCCTCCCAGGTTAACTTTTTTAATTCCACAAACAATGTGGCAACTGCTTTTCCATAGTTTTTCAATATAAACATGCTATTCTAAAAGAGTGGCTCTCAAGTTAAATGAAAAAAAAAGTCTCTCTAGAATTTTTTTTTATTCTACTGCCCCTTTCTGTGTGAATGGCCCTTTAGGATACGTAAGACAAAAAATGTAGGACAGGATTTTAAAATGTGCATTTAATAACAGAATGGAGCCAGATCTGAATACAAGTTTAAAGTTCATTTTGAAGGACTCCTAAAACACCATTTGGTATCTTGACGTACTCCAATGGTAACATTTTTCAAAATAATTGTTATTTGCTATTATTACTGCAGATTTTATTGCATGAATCATCATTCAAATAATGTACGATGATGATTTGTGCACTATAAAACGTGTTAAAAAAGTAAATAGTTATATTGACTTGCCTTCTACGAAGCGATGCAGGCTGTTGACTAGAGATTTGATTGAAATGGGCAGATTCCAAGGGTCCTCCTGGATATTCTTGTGCAAGACACATCGCCAGCGTGCAGTCCAGTCATCCGTGTGACGAAACTCTATTATAGTTGATAGACATTATATATTACGGAATAAAAGTGGGGGTGAAAAAATATATATAAAAATTTATAGATTTATATATAAATATATGTATACAGGGAACTATATATATACATATATATATATATATATATATATATATATATACACACATATATATATATATATATATATATATATATATATACACACATA
>NW_015505578.1:658184-680654 GCF_001515645.1 Sinocyclocheilus grahami
ATATATATATACATACATATACATACACACACACACATATATATATATACATACATACATACATACATATATATATATACATACATACATACTATACATACATACTGTACATACATATATATATACATACATATACATACACACACACACATATATATACACACACATATATATATATATTTAGATTAAATAAAAAAAATAGCCAAAAATTCACACTATTGTGCTTTGCAATATCTTACAAACAGGTTAACAGATGTAGCTGGCAGTGCGAACTCTCACAAAAACCCACAAAATACATAACTGTTGTCAGAACCCCATATTTAAACAAGCTAATTATACTACTCCCCTAAAATACATAAAACACATAGGAGAAACTACTGAGGTAATAACGTACAGATGCAAACAGAAACATTCACACACCCCTACCCACCTATAAAAGTCCCCCCCCACACACCAACAGAGAACCCAAATACACACATCCCTCAAACAAGTTTCCAAACATAGCGTTCAAATATAGCGCACACGCACACCCGACCGGGCGGTACCTGGCTGACTGTGGTCGTTGTGGAAATGCTTGGTTTCCTCACAGGCTTTGCTCATGATAGGGCCCTTCAGGAGACTGTTGATCGAGTCAACCTGAGAATGAAAAAGACACAGTTATCCCCGTCACCACACACATCCTGCGCTAACTGAAGACCGGCTAACGCCCTTGCTAATGTCAGGCCTGCTGCTTTCAGTCAGTCCACATGTAACCTGTCTGCAGTGAATAAAAGAGCTCATTATTGATATCTGGGAAATTGAGAGGGGGGTCAAAATCTGGTGACCTCCAGAAGACGATAGATTTTGAGGTCAAAGAGCAGAGGTGCAGAGGTCAAAGAGTGCTCACTAGAGATGATGGTAATGTGATAAACGACACAGTGGGAGTTAGAGAGGAAGACGAGAGGGAAACTAAGAGGGGATGTATTGATGAAGAGCAAAAATAGAAGACAAAATAAGGAGGTGAGTGGAGTCAGACAAAGGGAATATCAAGTTTAAATTGGCAAAAGAGACTAAAAGTTTGATTTATGAGAGGAAATCAATGTACCTGATTGAAAAGGTGTTCCAGACATCCATGAAGTTTATCCTGCTTGTCAAAAGGAATCTGCATATCACATGGCAACTCATCTCCTGAAAAATAAATAAATAAAAATAGCGATGTCTTGTTAGTTATTGTCCTGAATTCTACATTGTAACCACATCTAACAGACCACAGTTACCTGAGCCCATCTCATCACTGCCCAGGTAAGAACTGTTGCTCCGGACGCTGGTGTATGACAGCACTGAGTCTCGGTTACTGTTACATTCACTGTGAAAACACACAGATACAAATGTTTTCATGTGATGAAAAGGATGCCTGCAGAGACCAATTCCAATTTTACCAATATTTCAAAGAAAAAAGATATTTAATCATGTACAAAAAAAATGTTTGAACCATTATCAAAGATTCATAGCCAATTAAACAGATGCGAAGTTCAGTAATTATTCAAAGCTGAAGAAAAATTACAATTGTAAAGGAAAGCTTCACTGAAACAAACAACTTTCCAGGAACTCTGTATGGCTTTCGTAAGGGATGTTTATCGTCTCCCTACGTGTCTGTTTTAGCAACATCTGTTTGACAGGAGGAGCAGACAGGAGCCCAGAAGCCCCGTCTCGCTCACTCTCTCTGCTTCACACGTGCTGGAGGAAAACTGGGATTTTAAATCATCTTTTATACATGTAATTTCACAGAAAACAAAATGTTATTATGAATTATGAAAGGCATAGTGACAATTGGTGCTTGTATCAGTATTGGCATTTTAAAAAACTGATTAGATTAAGAACAGTGTGTTAAATGGATCAGTACATGTTGCAGGTTGGACTTGAACCTGTGTTACTCATTTAAGAACCCAGGCTCCAACATGTTTCATAAACATCATTTCACAATCTTTTCCTCACCTGTAGGAGTCTCTGTAGCTCATGGTGTCATGTCCAGAGTCCTCCTGATCATCTTCGTTGACTTTAAAGCACACTCTCTTGTTGCCGCCATGCTCTGTCTTGTCTTGGTCCGTCTCCTCCGGTATGGGAGAGGTCGAGGGGGCGCTCTCAAACGAGGGTGGCTCTGAGCCCTGCGGCGGGGTTGGTCCAGTTATCGATGACAGTAGTCTAAGATGAAACATATTTAGAGAGGTTTGGAAACAGATAGACATGAACGGTTACAATGAATTATGAGAGTGTTTTGACACTGAACGTGTGAGTTATGAGTTGATTTGCCCAATAATGATTAATGTTATTAATGTTAGAGCAGATCAACAGATAAAAAATATGATGAAAATAAGGGCTCATTATCTGATGATTTATTTTTAACGTAATTAAAATTTGGATAATATATTAGATAAAAAAAAAAAAGAAATTAACACTTTTATTCAGCAAGGATGCATTTAATTAATCAAAATAAAGAGTAAAAACTTTTACATTGTTATGAAAGAGTTCTACAGAACTTTAAAGCATCCTGAAAATTCAGCTTTTGATCTCACAGGAATAAATTACATTGTAAAAACATACACAAAAACAGAAAAGTTATTTTATTTTGCAATAATATTTATCTATATTATTGTTTTACTCTATTTTTGATCAAATAAATGACGTTAATGGACAAATTAAACTAGTGAGAGTGTGAAACGTCATAAGAGAGCTTAGCCTATTTAAGGGTATTTTATAACAATAAGGACAAAACTGTCTCTAGTTGAAGAAACACCCTTTTATTTTACTAATGATCTTTGTTCTTTTATGGGACAGGGAAGTGTAGACTGACAGAAAGGCACTGGGAAAGAGACGGGGGAATAGGATTGGGAAATGAAATCCATTTCACTGACAATTAACTTCTACATCAGCACATGCTAGCCACTGAATAACAAACATTCGTTCCTGATGAGAGGCTGTTGAAATGTCTTCTCTGCAGTCGTCTGTTATGGCTTCAGTCTTACATTTTTTTTCTGTCTAAGCCATAAATATTTTTAGACTGTCATAAAAGAACATCCTGAAGTTTTGAACTCGAAGAACTCAAAGAGGAGGCTACTAAAACCTACTCTGAGCTATCAGATGAGAATTTGAGAATGTTTTTGTAGATTATTAAATATTTGAGTTAAATGATTATATTATATGTATATTAACTATAGATTTTTTTTTTTAATTTTGAAAATTTCAAGAGCTCATCACTTAATGTTAAATCTATTTTAAACATTACTTTGAACACTGTTAAATTACTTCACCACTTACACATCTATCTGGGCCACATATTGCTTCATCTCTCGCACTGATATGTCCAGGCGGTTATAGAGGCAGATGTAATTATCCTGGCTCTCCATGTCTTCCTGTTTGAGGAGGAAGCTGAGACCTCCCTCTTCATGCTTCCTGCCGTCCTCTATGCTCCCTTCACCCTCCTCCGTCTCTTCATCTAAACTCAGGCAACTCCAGGAGGGGGCCGCCATGCTGGTCACACAATGCACGGCATGGGACATGGGATTCAAATTGGCTGCAGGAAGAAAATAAGTGACATTAATCAACATCACAAAAGAGTGTCACTTTTCTTGATTCATACAGTATCCTGGATTTCGTTAGTCACTGAGTCTGCAATCTGGGAATATAAGTAATGCCACCTTACAATTTGGCCTAAAGAAGGCATCTTAGAAGACATAATTATGGTACTCAGACTTTGAAACAGCCTTCATGCTGGGTGCATGCCTTAAAATGCTGTCTAGGGATGCAGCATACTAAGTTTGGCGTTTCTGTGACTCAATAAAACAGAAGAATTGAATGACTGAAAAGCAGTGAGGCATACACTTGCATGTGGTAAAGCCATGGACCATGAGGCTGTAGGCTACAGAGAAGTGTACCGGAGGAATTTTAAACATCTCTGACCATGAGACAACTGCAGAGCAGATGTGTAGCAGAGACTGAAAAATAAAAAGCTCTCAGCTCTCGTGCTGCGGAGCATAAGAAACAAAGCATTATGTGGTTCATTCCCCAGCTACACGTGGTGGCTAGACAGAAAGTTGGGACGTAGCAATCTGCGCAGGTGAAGCCAAAAATGAAAGCCAGATGCTTTGCCTCTAAGTTCTAGGGATGCCCAGTTGTATTTTAAAACTTAGCTAAATGTTACTGGTCTTGAAATTTTTGGACAAGTGCAGAATGGCTTGGATTTGAAAGTCAATCAGCTAAATAATAAAAATAATAATAATTTATAGATGTAAAGCAGTTTCATTAATGTTGTATCATTACAACTTTTATTATTGTTGCTAATAATGTATTTTAAATAAAGAAAAAAAAATTTATATTAAAAATGGCTATAAATAAATTGTATAATTGTTTTGCTCCAAGAAGAATCTGGACAAATCTGAACAATTGCTTCAACCAGGCCAGAAGAAACAGAAAGCTTTATTGTTGAGCTCTGGTGTGTTGAGTTTGCCAATTTGTTGTATTTGATAATAAAGCTAATATGTCTTAAGGTTTATCTTCTTAAATAAAGCATCAGGCCTCATAAACAAAAACCAAACAGTCATAATAAGAGAGAGATGTGGGCGTTAGGCCGCAGGGAGTGGATGACTATAGACCTATGGGACAGTGGGGATGACATCACTAAAAGCTACTTATAATGGTCTAATGGTGTCTTAATGGAGGTCTGATGGAGGTGCTTTAAAAGGTTCTGGATCGCTTTGGGAATAGCAGGCCATGATTTTTACAAGACCTGGGAGGTTTTCACCATAAAGCTTAATTACTTTTTTATAACCTTCAATAACTGTAACATGGAGATTTGGTTAACTGAGCCAATGAGCTGAATCGTAGTATTTAATCAAGTCATTTTTCAGACTTAAACATTACATATTCTCTTTGAAGTATTTTATTTAGCTTTTGTGAGAAACCGAAATATTAAAATGTATTATAAAAGAATATCTAATATTTAAATTTGATATAATTTGCACTGTCAACCGATTAATCGTGATTAATCGCATCCAAAATAATAAAAATAATAATAATACGTTTTTGTTTACATAATATATGTGTGTGTACGGTGTATATTTATTATGTATATATAAATACACACACATTCTGTATTTATTTTGAAAATATTTACATGTATTTGCATGTAAATATTTATATTCATATAATTTATATTATATATAAATATATAACATAACATTTTTCTTAAATATATACATGCAAGTGTGTATTTATATATACTTAATAAATATACACAGTACACACACATATATTATGTAAACAAAAACTTTTATTTTGGATGCGACTAATCGCAATTAATCGCTCGACAGCACTAGAATAAATCCCTTCAGTTATAAATGGTAACATAACTATATGTACCTTGATCAGGATCAAGGCCAAAGAAGGAGTTCTTGCGTCCGAAGCGGATGCTGAAGGCTCGGCTTGATGAGGAGGTGTTCTTCGGGCAGGACACCTGCATCAGGTTCAGATGACAGTTGGTGGGGACGAAGTCCATGCAGCCCAGATCATGAGGTTTAGTGCTCGCCTGCTTAAACGTGGGCCAGGCCTTCGTCTGCAATTCCTCCACAAACTGATAGGAAAAGAATATTAAAGTACTATGAGACAGCATTTGCATAGTTTTTAATGCCTTTTATTCCATATTTAAATATCAATTAGATTTAAAAAATGGTTATTCATGTCTCGAAACATTGTGATTTTGTATAATCCATAGTGCACTAGGGAATACGATAAAGTAGTAACAGCAAGACAGATGTCACACCTGTTTGTAGCTGCAAATGCGTTTTTCTATGCTCTCCAGCTTGGTGTCACAGATGTTTCGAAACTCAAACTGTGGCATGGTCACCACCTTCTCATTCTGAGCCATTAGCTGTCGGCAGCTCTTCACAAACAGACTGTCGTCCTTCACAAAGGCCTCCAGTATCTGAGAGCATTTAAAATACACACAAGAACGTGTGATAGGTTAGAGAAAACAACTTCCTTTGAATGTCCATCTTGAAATCTAATATACACAGTATACACACACAAGCACAATTATGGGTCATCAAAAAACAAAATTCAGAAATGAAACTTTTAGCGTTAAACCGTGGTCTGACCTTTGCCGCAAGGTTGAAGCAGCCCTTGGGTTCCACCATCTTCTCCAGCACACAGTGTTTGATTCCTGCTGTGCTGACGTACTCGTACACAACCCCATGTTCCACATGAACATTATCCACATTCAGACTGACTGAAGCAACATCGCCAGAGATCGACAACTGTTCCAGCCTTCTTACAGAGCCTAGAAAATCCAAAGAACACAAAAGTGTAAAGAATCAAACAGAAACACAAATAAATGTGTACAGGACATCGCATGACATTACAATGACATTAAAAAGGTTAATTTTTTATTTTCATTTCATTGCGCAGTTTTACTTTTAATTTCAGTTAAGTTTTATTTTAAATTATTCATAAATAGTTGCATATATATATATATATATAACCTCTTGCATCTTTTGCTTTTAGTCAGGTTTGAGAGATTAATCTGTTTGTAATTTATGTGAATTCACACAAGAGGTCAATGACGTCAATGATCCACCACTGGTCAAATGTCTTTGCACAAGTTCACCACACATGAACTTTGGTACTTAGCCGAGGACAAAATGTCTTCACACAAGCTTGCATTCACAAATGCGTATAACAATGGATCTAAAGTTCCCATGGCTTTTGTATTCATAATAGTTTCCGTTAACGACAATAACTTTTTGGCTACACCTGTCACACTGAGTCATTTGCCAAAAACACACACAGAAAAACACACACACTACCTGTTCCATTAGTGCAGCCGTCCTCTGAATCTGAGCCATTCTCACACCCCCTAAAAGACATCTGCTCTTCCACATCCTCATACACACGGTACGCCCACTGACCACAGCTCTGCGGCAGAAGAAAAAAAGAATATCACAAAGGGAGGAAACAGGCACTGTATAGAGTGTCAGAAGCAAGTAACCTCTGGGATCACCATATATGGACCACATAGCCTATAAAAAAACACATAATGCAGTGTTAAACACAATGCAGTGTTGATTCTCACAGTGTCTTGCTGCTCCAGGACAGGCTGATGGCCACTAAAGTGCTCCAGGACTTCCTGGTAGCTGCTCTGGTTCATGTTGTTGCCGTTGACTTTAAGGACACACTGACCGGGCTGAAGGCCCGCTGCTGCCGCTTCAGAGCCTGTATACACACAAAAATATGCCTATAATGTACAATGACCATAACCAAACAAATGAAAGATATCAAACGGATGATTCTGATTCATAAATCCAAAGCAGTCTAGACCCTTTCTAACCCAAATCTGTTTGATGTGATGATAGCGTTGATTATGCATAGGAGGAAACAGGCACTGTATAGAGTGTCAGAAGCAAGTAACCTCTGGGATCACCATATATGGACCACATAGCCTATAAAAAAACACATAATGCAGTGTTAAACACAATGCAGTGTTGATTCTCACAGTGTCTTGCTGCTCCAGGACAGGCTGATGGCCACTAAAGTGCTCCAGGACTTCCTGGTAGCTGCTCTGGTTCATGTTGTTGCCGTTAACTTTAAGGACACACTGACCGGGCTGAAGGCCCGCTGCTGCCGTTTCAGAGCCTGTATACACACAAAAATATGCCTATAATGTAGAATGACCATAACCAAACAAATGAAAGATATCAAACGGATGATTCTGATTCATAAATCCAAAGCAGTCTAGACCCTTTCTAACCCAAATCTGTTTGATGTGATGATAGCGTTGATTATGCATCATTTTATATTTGTACAAAACCACATAGCCATGCATATGCATGTTGTACTTCAATGCATTTGAAATGATTTTTTTTTTTAAGAACATCATTGTGTCTATACTGAGGAACAAGAAGTGCCGGCATGCTTAAACATTAATGAACACTCTTTTGAAAACAACAGTGTTTTGCAGTGTGCTGCTCTCCTGCATGTAACTCTAATACCAGTAGTGTCCTTTTACACTGTACCCGGCTACATTTAACACGTCTGTGTGTCTGTGCATAAGTATCTGATTTCTGCAATGAACGTGGACTTACTCTTTGTTCTTGGTGGCCACCAGCAGTCTGAGCAAGCGGCGTATACAGAAGGACTGGTTGATCATGGTCTCCACCTCAGAAAAAGGCCTTAGGAACACCAGGTCCTCATTAATGGAGTAGATCTTTCTACCCGGCTGCAGGCCTGCCATCTGCACCAAAGAAAAAACATGAAAACAAAGGAAATTAATACCAAGAATCCAGCTAACAAACAATCAAAAATGAAGAGAAAAATAAATTAGGGTGTCCCTCATTACAATTTTCTTTGATGTGCGAGAGAGAAATGATTGATTTTGATGAGGATTAAAGAAAGATGAGTGATGTTAATGAGGATTAAAAGATTGGCAGACAGAATTGAGAGAACCTCACACCTTTATGGCAAAAGAGCTTTATATTGCTTTAAAAAAATTATAAGATATAATAAGCCCTTTCAGATAACCAAGCAGTTCATTTGAAAGACCAATTAAAAATGTGTGACTGTAAGAAAGAAAGGAAGTAGAACTAATGAAAGGCAGGAAGGAAGAAGGAAAAGAAGGGATGAGAGGAGGAAAAAACAAGGAAGAAAGGAATATACAAGAAAGGGAAGAGAACAAAAGAAGGGAAAGAAAGAAGGAAAAAAGGATGGAATGGAAGAAGGAATGAACTAATTAATGAAAGGCAGGATAGAAGAAAGAAAAAAGTGGGGAAAGGAAGAAAAGGATAGGAAATAGGAAAGAAGAAAAGGGGCAGTAAGAAAGAAAAGGGAGGGAGGAAGGAAGGAAAGAAGCAAGCAAGCACGGAAGGGAAGAGGAAAAGAGGGTATGAAAGAAAAAAGGAAGGGGTGAGGAAAGAAAGAAAGTAGTGAGGGAGGAAAGATGGAAAGAATAAATGAACAAACTAATGAAAGGAAGGAAGAAAGAAAGAAAAAAGAAAGGAAGAAAGCCTTGTAACCTATAAGAAACAGAAAAAATGGGATAAAAAACAAGAAAGAAAAGTTGAGGAAAGAGAAGGGAAAAAAGGTAAGTGTGAGGACTCTGTGGAGAATATGATGGGACATGCTTAATTGCTTCTCCCAGATCTCCAGAGAGCAGAGCTTTGAAGACAGAGGGAGTGGAATGAATTAAGCAAGCGTGTCCTGGACCCGACACATGATCTGAGCGGCCCGTGACGTAAGTGTCAGGACATGCAGCACTTCCTCTCATTCACTGGATTAATCACCATTACCATCACACTCTCATCTTCTGCAGATGCTCCTGTGAGCAGCAGTGTGACACTTGAATACGAACAAAATGTCTCGTGTCAGGTCTAACAGGCACAGTGAGGATAAAATTAGTGGTGGTTTAGATCTCAACCATAATTATCTACCAATCTTCCATAAATATCTGGCAGAGCTGTACAGAGCATGAACACAAATAACCCTGTGCACTGAAAATAATGCATTCGAGCTGAAGAGGTCCTCTTTCAAATGACAGATAATGATCGAGGTTTATTTCCCAAAGGCAGATTTATCAGATTAGATCCACACTACACACCCAACAAAAGACCTGGGAAACAATCAAGGTTCGTTTAGATGCAAAAAGAGTCCTTGAGAGATCTAGCTATCAAGAAGAATATAATACAACCCCACACTGGATAAAAATACATGGACATCTATCAGATTGTATTACAGCAGAGCTTGGCACACTTTCCACTATATTTATATATGTAAAACCATGTGGACCGTGAATAAGTCAGATAGATATGAACATTTCTGCACATGAAGAGCATACAATTATGTTGCATGAAGATGCGACTCTAACAAAGCCATTCAAATAAAATATACATTATTCACTCCAAAATCTAAAGAAAATATAACATTATATTTTGCATAAAAAAATGTCTATTTTGATTTGTTTTTTGCACTGTGCTATTTTTTTCAGAGTAATTAAACACATTTAACTCCCCCTTGCAATTACCATTGATGTTATATACAATTTGTGGAGAATGACAATTACTTTTACTATTATTTGATTAAACAATATTTTAAATAATATACACTAGTATTCAAAAGCTTGAGGTCAGTAACAAATACTTTCATAAACTGATTGGTTAAAAGTGACAGCAAAGATTTATAAGACACCTGCATCAGGTTCAGATGACAGTTGGTGGGGACGAAGTCCATGCAGCCCAGATCATGAGGTTTAGTGCTCGCCTGCTTAAACGTGGGCCAGGCCTTCGTCTGCAATTCCTCCACAAACTGATAGGAAAAGAATATTAAAGTACTATGAGACAGCATTTGCATAGTTTTTAATGCCTTTTATTCCATATTTAAATATCAATTAGATTTAAAAAATGGTTATTCATGTCTCGAAACATTGTGATTTTGTATAATCCATAGTGCACTAGGGAATACGATAAAGTAGTAACAGCAAGACAGATGTCACACCTGTTTGTAGCTGCAAATGCGTTTTTCTATGCTCTCCAGCTTGGTGTCACAGATGTTTCGAAACTCAAACTGTGGCATGGTCACCACCTTCTCATTCTGAGCCATTAGCTGTCGGCAGCTCTTCACAAACAGACTGTCGTCCTTCACAAAGGCCTCCAGTATCTGAGAGCATTTAAAATACACACAAGAACGTGTGATAGGTTAGAGAAAACAACTTCCTTTGAATGTCCATCTTGAAATCTAATATACACAGTATACACACACAAGCACAATTATGGGTCATCAAAAAACAAAATTCAGAAATGAAACTTTTAGCGTTAAACCGTGGTCTGACCTTTGCCGCAAGGTTGAAGCAGCCCTTGGGTTCCACCTAAAAAAAAAAAGATCCTGAAAAAAAACAGTTTTGAACATTGATAATATGTTTACAGCACTAAATCAGCATATTATTTTTGTATTTCCATTTTGGAGTGAAATATAACTGGGACATTTTTTGACAGGTTTTATGAAATTGCACGGTTCAAATATGAATATAACCTTCATGTTAACAAAAAAAGGTTCTAGATATAAAACCAAGTCTCATTTAGCAATTACATTTTACATAGTTTTTTAGCCTTTTTTAATCATACAGTATTACTAAGTATTACTTCAATGTACCAGTGCTAAATGTGACTGATGATCAGACAGTGAAACTTGTGAAAACAGTTGTTTAGGTTTTCTTACTCTCTGAAGGCTACCAGCTCACACATACGGATTGAATTTGGGTGGAAATGCCTTATAAGAAAGAAAACACCACTTACTAGGGAAAATCCCAAATGTGGCAGACTGTGGGACTCAAGCCAACCGTTGGCATGTATTTTAGGTTTACTCTGTCACTGATATTTTTTTGTATAGGTCAGAGAAATGTGGAGAACTAGGATGCGGTTACCCAAATTCATACCTCTGCATATGAGCCCCTGGTCACACTCTTCACTACGATGGCCTTGTTCTTCTCTTCGATCTCAAACCCATAGTCCTCCTCTTCAGGGTGGATCTGTACATGGACAAGAGAAACACAATATCAGCACAAGAGCTGGTTGCATCTCAAAATAAATGCAGAACAGAATGGAAAAAACTTGTTACTTTCAGGACTCAATTTGT
Source organism: Sinocyclocheilus grahami (assembly GCF_001515645.1). Taxonomy (NCBI): domain Eukaryota; kingdom Metazoa; phylum Chordata; class Actinopteri; order Cypriniformes; family Cyprinidae; genus Sinocyclocheilus; species Sinocyclocheilus grahami. The sequence goes on from NW_015505578.1 coordinate 669,834, forward strand.
GATTTAGCAGCTCGGTGCCACACTGAGAGAGCAGCAGCGTTTGTGCAAATGTGTGAACAAGCTATGCATCCTGTAGTCCGAAAGCTGTTTGAGGTGTTAAGTCTTTTCTTCTAAAAATAACCAAACAACAATTTGTTAAAATGTGCCACAGCTGCATGCTAATAGGCCAGCGCAGGTGCTAAAGGTGTTATCATGGATGAAAGATATACTGGTTTTAGGTCATGTCTGGATCATAACAAGAACATAATGCTCAGTTTATTCACAGCTACACACGAGATGGGCTTGTATGTGCTTTTATTATCTAAGAGCTGAAGCAGAACATGTTTACCAGCCCTCTAAATGCCTTTCAATGTTTTATTTCTATCCTTATTTTCTCTGAAAATCTGCAGTGGCGTAAGGTCCTGACGTCTGAGAGGGTGTCTGAAAGCTCTTAGCATCTGAACAGAGAGGACAGACTGCAAGATTTTCATGATCTGGAGGAGGAATCTGTCAGTCTATAAGGGATGAAAGAGTAGTTTGTAAAGGTCAGGGTAATTACTGATGGACGAGGAGGGTCTTAATTGGCAATCAATGCATGGCTGATGGTTGTGCTTGAGTGTGTGTGTAGTAGCATGAGTATGTGCCTATAAATATAGGGGTGTGTTTTGTTAATGTGTTACTTTCAACATAAAATGATTGGGTTTTCTCTTTCCTTTTATGTTAGTATTGTTGATACTGGGGGCAGTTTGTCAAACAGAGAATGATTTAAATCTGATATCTCCTGTATCTTGTCAAGCTACACATAATTTAAGAGGTCAAACTTAATTTTACTATGAGAACAGGATCTCAACTAGCAATCAATTAGGATCACTATCATTTCTCAACAAAACAAAAAGATTACATAAAATACCACAATTGTACTCACGTGAATCAGTGAATCATTTTTTAACCATTTGATTTACATGAACAGTCTAAACAAACTGAATAAATCAAACTAATCAAAGCTACATTTGAGAGAAATTACAGGAAAGAAGCTTTGATCATTTCAATGCCCTAGGTCACTTGAGCTATAAAGCAACATATGAACAACTACGCTTGTTTTATTACAAAAGCTACAGCATTTCGAAATAAGTTCAGCTACTGTCACGCTACTGAAAAATGTGCACGAGCGAGCATTGCTAGTTATCCCTCAACACTGCTCTCCCCGGGGGAGAAACCCATGCTGTGTGCATGTCTGTGTATCTCACCACTAAGGATTTGGCAAGGATGTTCTCGATGAGTTTGAAGTCACTGCGAAGCTGTTTACTCTTCGAGCTCGTACCCTCCGTCTCCTCATCGGCGTAGAAGCGGAAAAACTGTGACTCGTCCTTAAATTCGCTTTTCTCCAGAACTGCAAGGCAAATTTTTAATTGAATTCAACTGAAATTGAATTTAAAAAACTGTTTCACACTTTTATAAACAGGTCAAACAAAACACTCAGTGCTGATCATATCTGCTGATGACAAAATGATTTGACGGTGTGAAATGGGCCGATTGCATCACCCTTCAATTCCCGTCAAAACAACTCATGATGCCTGTGGGATTGATGTTTGGGCAAATCTGAGGCGAAGGATGAAGGCAGAGGATTTAATGGGAGGTCTGGCGTGTGCGAGTGTGCTGTTTTTACCCCCCAGGAAGAGACGGTGACAGTGAGTGTGTGTGTGTTTTCAGGAACTTTGTAGAGACAGTCTGTTCTGTCTGTGAATTCCAAGCAAAATATTGTTGTGGACTGTTTTGGAAGTTGAGATCTGACATGGCTGCAAAACACTTCTATAACAGGAGGCTTGTGTCTATGAGCATGTGTATCTCATCAGAAAATGTTCTTTTCCAATATTGTGACTATTTCTGTTCCATCAGAGGCCCCAGATGTTATTGCAACAGCTGTTTACATCTAAAACACACTCATCTCTCTTCATTTTACTCTCTGTCTCTCATACTGACAAACTAGACCTCTGGCAGACACATTCAGAGTGTGATGTTAAAAAGCCCTAACTGTAAAACACCACACTGAAAAACTGTGCTGCACTTAATGCACTGATCAATGAATTTAGAGAGAAAAAAGATAACACTGTTAAATAAGCATTATAAAACAAATAGTTCCAGCCCTTGATTATGATCGGCTGACTCGCCTTCGAAAATGTAAAGTACTATACAAACAAACTTTTGATTTTGTTACATCAGTAATACTACACCACTGCATCTATGTGTTGCTTACGAGATGGGCTTGTATGTGCTTTTATTATCTAAGAGCTGAAGCAGAACATGTTTACCAGCCCTCTAAATGCCTTTCAATGTTTTATTTCTATCCTTATTTTCTCTGAAAATCTGCAGTGGCGTAAGGTCCTGACGTCTGAGAGGGTGTCTGAAAGCTCTTAGCATCTGAACAGAGAGGACAGACTGCAAGATTTTCATGATCTGGAGGAGGAATCTGTCAGTCTATAAGGGATGAAAGAGTAGTTTGTAAAGGTCAGGGTAATTACTGATGGACGAGGAGGGTCTTAATTGGCAATCAATGCATGGCTGATGGTTGTGCTTGAGTGTGTGTGTAGTAGCATGAGTATGTGCCTATAAATATAGGGGTGTGTTTTGTTAATGTGTTACTTTCAACATAAAATGATTGGGTTTTCTCTTTCCTTTTATGTTAGTATTGTTGATACTGGGGGCAGTTTGTCAAACAGAGAATGATTTAAATCTGATATCTCCTGTATCTTGTCAAGCTACACATAATTTAAGAGGTCAAACTTAATTTTACTATGAGAACAGGATCTCAACTAGCAATCAATTAGGATCACTATCATTTCTCAACAAAACAAAAAGATTACATAAAATACCACAATTGTACTCACGTGAATCAGTGAATCATTTTTTAACCATTTGATTTACATGAACAGTCTAAACAAACTGAATAAATCAAACTAATCAAAGCTACATTTGAGAGAAATTACAGGAAAGAAGCTTTGATCATTTCAATGCCCTAGGTCACTTGAGCTATAAAGCAACATATGAACAACTACGCTTGTTTTATTACAAAAGCTACAGCATTTCGAAATAAGTTCAGCTACTGTCACGCTACTGAAAAATGTGCACGAGCGAGCATTGCTAGTTATCCCTCAACACTGCTCTCCCCGGGGGAGAAACCCATGCTGTGTGCATGTCTGTGTATCTCACCACTAAGGATTTGGCAAGGATGTTCTCGATGAGTTTGAAGTCACTGCGAAGCTGTTTACTCTTCGAGCTCGTACCCTCCGTCTCCTCATCGGCGTAGAAGCGGAAAAACTGTGACTCGTCCTTAAATTCGCTTTTCTCCAGAACTGCAAGGCAAATTTTTAATTGAATTCAACTGAAATTGAATTTAAAAAACTGTTTCACACTTTTATAAACAGGTCAAACAAAACACTCAGTGCTGATCATATCTGCTGATGACAAAATGATTTGACGGTGTGAAATGGGCCGATTGCATCACCCTTCAATTCCCGTCAAAACAACTCATGATGCCTGTGGGATTGATGTTTGGGCAAATCTGAGGCGAAGGATGAAGGCAGAGGATTTAATGGGAGGTCTGGCGTGTGCGAGTGTGCTGTTTTTACCCCCCAGGAAGAGACGGTGACAGTGAGTGTGTGTGTGTTTTCAGGAACTTTGTAGAGACAGTCTGTTCTGTCTGTGAATTCCAAGCAAAATATTGTTGTGGACTGTTTTGGAAGTTGAGATCTGACATGGCTGCAAAACACTTCTATAACAGGAGGCTTGTGTCTATGAGCATGTGTATCTCATCAGAATATGTTCTTTTCCAATATTGTGACTATTTCTGTTCCATCAGAGGCCCCAGATGTTATTGCAACAGCTGTTTACATCTAAAACACACTCATCTCTCTTCATTTTACTCTGTCTCTCATACTGACAAACTAGACCTCTGGCAGACACATTCAGAGTGTGATGTTAAAAAGCCCTAACTGTAAAACACCACACTGAAAAACTGTGCTGCACTTAATGCACTGATCAATGAATTTAGAGAGAAAAAAGATAACACTGTTAAATAAGCATTATAAAACAAATAGTTCCAGCCCTTGATTATGATCGGCTGACTCGCCTTCGAAAATGTAAAGTACTATACAAACAAACTTTTGATTTTGTTACATCAGTAATACTACACCACTGCATCTATGTGTTGCTTAGCTGTTCAAAATCACTGTAAACCATAGCTTCTTGGGGCTTATTGCTTTTTAAAAACACGACACAACTGCAAGATTAATTATTGTCGCATTATACAAGGCTGCTCTAGTGCAGGCACAAGTCAAAATGCTTTCACTCTCTCTCAAACACAAACACGCTTCAAAGCTTTGCTCTGGACACCACATGTGTTGTAATGGCAAACAGAAAAGGCCACGAAACGGCAAAATCTGAAGTTTATTTAAAGACGACACGTGTAACATCTTCAATATACTTTTTGCAATTCCATCTGATGTCACTAGAGCACAGAAACTATACATTTGACCTTTAAAATCGCAATGAAATGTAAGTAGTGACATCTTTTACATCCTGAGTGAAATGGATAAACTAAAAGAAAAATTTAGAGCAGGGACTTGGTTCAATCAAACAGTTATTGATTGGATGAAGACAGAGCTTGCAATAGATTATAAGAAATGTTCAGGGTTTAAGTGAACTAAAGAGAAAATGACACACGTCACCAGAGAAAAGTCTATTGTGTCTCAGAAAGATTGCGTTATGACATTTTGCTGAAAAATGATAAGGGTAACAAATGTAAAATAATTAAACATGCATGCATGTAATAATCAATAAAATATATGATGAATTTCAGTCAAATTTCATTTCATGCTGATTTTAACCACCAGAAGTAGTGGTTGAAGTCAGTAATTCATAAATCCTCAAGTTTTGAATGGAGAAATACTTTTTTAATATAAAATTTGGGTAACAAAGTATTTTATGAAACTCTGTAAAACTATGAAAAAATTTTAAGTGTCCAGACATAGCAGTTATTGGCAAATCTGCTAACATTATAACAGTAACTGACCCAAAACCTCATCATGATTTTATATGAAGACTGTCAAGAACAATATGTGGACATAGAGACTGACCGTGGTGCATGAAACCAGCATTGCAGAGTCCGACACCAAGGGTCACTGCATCTTCACGGGTTGTGCTGTCACCCTGAAGGAGGAAAATCATGTTAAATGACTTCTGTGTTTGGAATGAAATTACAGAATGAAGCGGCTGTGATCATTAAACTGTAAATAAGTAGGCATTAAATTAGTCCAGAAATAGGATATTAATTGTGTACAGAAACCCAAAAACAATGAGCTGAAAGCAAAAAAAAAAAGAGTGTGTTTGTGTGTGCATGTTTATGCAATAAAGTGGTATGTGTGTGTGTCCTTCCTCATATTACCTGTGACACAAGCCATTCCACCAGTTTGCTAGCTGGTATGACAGATTTGAAGGTTTTCAAATGATGATCTCTGTCTCTGTATATAAAGAAGAATTTAAAAAGGTTCACAACTGTCCAGACGTTAACATAAACAACATCTGACATCTGACTACAAGAGAAAGCAAAAGAGCAGGGCATTTCTAACAAGATACACCACTGGAAAAACCCAAATTAGGCCTTTTATACTTTTAATATAATTGATATAATAATGGAAATGTCACAATTCAGTGATTGTGTTTGAAGCGGGTACTGAACGATTTAGTGGCAAAGGTGGGTTTAAGCCCAGCTAATGGAGATCAATGATCTGAAAATATCTTCTATCAACTGAGATCTTTTATTACCACTAGGTCCCAGATTGCTCCAGGGTGGTCTGTCTTTGCAATTAGTGTAGTGTAATTAGTGACCTGGACTGTAAGTCGCTTAAAAGATAAGAGGTATCTGCTAAAGGGCAAGTAACTAACACGTTCTGTGTTAATTTGTGGATCTGAGACCAGACTTGGTCCCAACTGCAGTTCAATGGCCTCTCCTCGCTCATTATGTTAGATATCAAAGGTGAATGGTGACAGAAAAGCAATATGACCCTGCAGTCCTCACACACACACACACACTCTATCACGTGCAGCTGGCCAAGGTGAATCTATGAAGTACAAACGGGCACGTCTCATCTTTTACTGCAGTTGAAATTAAACGGTTGCTTATTAAAAATAATTTGTATTTGCTGTCAAAAGATGTTTAACTATAACCTGGATTTTATTCTAAAAGAGACAATAAATAAATGGTAATGCTACTGACCACGTGCAAGAAAAGGGTGTTAACAACACATATTGTCAGAAACTTAAATACAAATCATAACGCTTTAATGAATTGAGTAAGGGCTTTGTCATTTGTTTGCCGTGTGAAGTATGTCATAGAACATGTGTCACTTACTTAATAACAGGTGTGAAGAGGCTGTGGAGACGACAGTAAAGTCTCACTCCCTGTCGGACACACATACACTCATTTAAAGCATTTGCACCAACAGCTGCATCGCTTTCTTCATTTCATTTACTGTTGAAATCACTGCTTGACTGAGTTGTTGACAACAATTGTTAAGTGGACCATTTTGTAGTCTTTATTTATCGAGATCATAGGCACTCAAGATTCTGTTGATTTAAATCTATAAACTGACTAGTTAAAATGGACCAAACCTAGTGAGCTGCCTACACAAACAATTTTTCCACATTAGCACAAACAGTGCATGAGAAACTTGACTCTAAATTGATTCCAGTAGAGTCTGATGTTAGCACAGCACTAACACATACTGAGTAATACGTATAATGGAATGCAACTTTTTAAAGTTACTTTTCAGAATTTAATGAATTTTAAGCTTATTTCTAATTACATTTCCCTCATCTTGTCTGCCTTGGATTCATTCTTTTGCTGAGCTCATCGCAGAAAAAAGATATTTATCTTTTCTCGTGTATCATTTGTACATGAGCTATCATTTTAGCAAGTATTCTAGGGGAAATACCTTTGAGATGATGTCCTCCATTTCACTCCTGGCTTTATAAGTGCCGTCATCATACCGAAAGCGATACAACACTTGCTCGTTCTTGAACTGATGCTTGTCTGACACTACAGTGGAAAAAACACACATAGATACAGTTAAATGTTGGTTATGTTTTGCCTAAACAGTAAACTTCACCTCTAACATAACATAGCACCATGCGCTGGAATTGAGCTTGTGATCTATTGGTTTCTCTAACTTTGCTGCTCACGGACTCAGGCTGATAAACATGTATGTGAAGGTCAGTGATTAATTAAAGTGTGTGAATGCCATCACTCCACAAAAGCCTTTTTGACCTCTCCTTGAATGCTGCCACCATATTATTGATCGAGCGCCTGAACCCTTATACTTGAATTCATCACTCCAATCCCTTCTGGTGTTTGTCAGTTTTCACTGTGTGTCAATCCCCTGGCTGTAAAATAGAGGTATGATGCTCCCCAAATCTCAGGCAAGCACTGCACCTCTTGAATAAATCAGAATAATGCTGTTCTCTACCAGCATTTCATGTCATGTTACTATCCAGACTGCCGATCATCTGTAGGGGATTTCAGTGAGTGCCGGCCAACAAGGATATTTGCCAGATTTGTAGAGTGTAAATCTGTCAAATGGTGATTTTTAACAGTCCAACATTTGTATAAACAGTTAATGGATTAGGATTTAATTTGGCAAGACCGTATCAAAAAATAGAACAGACAGCAGTTGCATTTTGGTGGTGAAACCAAGCAACACTCAAAAACATGATGAAATATATTGGAGCTGAAAGGAGGTTGAAAGAAAAAAAGGACAGAAAAAGAGAGAAGACACTGAGAGAGAAAAAGAATAATAGATTTGTATCAAGTAATAGTGATTACAATTAGTAATTTTACAGTGATGGTCACAATGGTTGACTAGTCATTATCTTGACTAATCATTAGTCTTGTTTATGTATAAATTTAGCTATTTATAGCCAATTGATATAGAGCTTCCATTATGTCGACAGATGTTCATAGAACCCACCAACTGGTGGATTCTGAAAATATGTAGGTTTTGCACATCCTAAGATAAGATATTACAATATATATTTGATGAATAATATATATTGATATATTATTCAAATACCATAATACTATATTCACATTTACATAGTACCCTAAAGTAATTAAAAATGATACTACTGGAATACCATGGTCCATGTCCAACAAAATCAAGGTAACAACACAATTTTCTTCGAGAGAGAACCTTCTCTTACCATGATGGATGATGCCGTTCTCCAGGAGAGCTTGACCCAGGTTGATTCCCTCCTCAGCCTTACTGATCTCTCCAGTCGCCAAAAGCCATGAGACAAACTCACTGAGGACACACAGAGACAACAGCTGTGTCAGTCTGCACATAACACAATGCTGCACACATGATAAAGAAAGGATTTATGAGCCCCTAGTCAAAGGTACTTGGGAACTTGGATTCCCTCAATCCTCCAGAGTGACTGGTCAAGACTGGTAAAAAGTTCACCAAGAACACAAATCATGATGATATCAAGCTGCATTCCAACCTCTTAAGGACTTAAAAGTTCAAACATCACGAGTAGGGTTCACATATTGCTTTAGTTTCAGGAAATCACTTCAACCAAAAACTTAAATGAATTTAATTTAAATGAATAAATTATATGTTTATTTATGAAATATTTCAGATATATACAAAAATATATTAAATAAACAAATTTGATAAGCATTTTGTTAATATTCAGTATCTAATTAGATCTTAGTATTTGTTTATAATAATATAATAATAAATATAATATAATGTTAATATACATAAGCATATTAATAAAATAATATGAAGAGTTCATTTGCAAAAACAGATAACTTTAATAAATCATGTTTTTTCATTGTACATTTCATTGTACAAGTAATCGCAAACAAACTGCAGTTGGGTTATTTTGCAAAATAACAAAAAAATACAGCTAACTAACAATAAAACACAGTAAAAACATAATAACAGTAAAAAAAAATTTTTTAATTAAAGTCATCTGTTTTTGCAAATAAACTCTTCATAAAATATAGTATTATATATATATATACACACACACACACACACACTTCTGTAGCTAGTATACTGTATATGCTAGCTAGTCTGATCAACTGCCAAAATACATTTTGAAGAGGAGTAATTCAATTATAAATGGGTTCTGATGAGGGCTGGGGAGAAATTTCAGCAATTACATGTGTGAGGTGGTTTAGTGGTGAATCTAATGTTGTGTGTGATTGCATGTGTGTGACTTCATGCCTGAAATGTGCATGACTGCTGCGTGAAAAACTGTGAATCCCATTAGATCCAGTGACAGAAATAAGCAATGTGTAAACCGTTATGATGCCTTAAAGGAAATGTGAGAACTGAGAAGGGTGGGTGTGCATGTGTGTGTGTGTGTGTGTCCGTCCTTCAAATGTTGAACGACAGCAGTGAGGGTAGAGGGGTCGGATGAAAGGATGGGTTAACAGATGGAGCAGGAGGAGAAGAGAAGATGCGGGTGCCAAAGGTGCCCCACATCCACCCAGTACAGTAAGATGACCAGATTCTCCATTCATCTCTCACCTGACTACTCAACTGATCTGCCCTCCATATCTCCTCCAAATCAGCTGACGACATGCACGACTTAATGAACTCTTTTAAAATACTTAACCTTGATAAATTTTTATCCTTCACCATCAAACACTTGACAGCGATGACAATACTACCTAATACCACTTTTACTTGTCTATGCAACTCAACAGTACTACCAACAACAATATAAGTGAGAAAATTAGCACAATTGTGCATAATATTGTAGATCATGTTGATTCTGTGTTTTGAGTGTGTGTGATTTGAGACTACTGTGTCAAGTATGTGGCAAGTACAATCTCTTAAACACAAAAAGGTTTTAAGCATAAAAATAATGCTACCACAAAAGAATATTAACCAATTACAGATGCGTTTCAGCAGCTGCATTGACCACTAATAAAAAAAACTGTCAAACTGTTTATATCAATAAAAGGGTAGTAATCACATAATCTAGCCCTTCACACAAAATCCAAACAATAGAAGTTTATGATGTGGCTTATGTAGATTTTACGGACTGCTTACAAGGCCTTTATGTGCAGCTCTGCAGAGGAAGTTCACAGAAGAGAGGGCAGTCAGGCCCATGAAAGAGAGCAGTGAAATGAAACAGACAGTGAGTCTGCTGTGATTCCATAAGTCTCTAATTCAGATTGGCAGGAAAGGGAAGGGGTGGAGGTGGGCGTCCCTGGGGTGAATTAATTAGTGTTTATGTAACTCCTTAATATTCTCCACAGCTAATGCACACAGACCCCTCTCACATGCCGTAGATGTGTGTAAGAATTTCTTAAGCTTTTATCTATATCTGTCTGATGTATGTATGTGTGTGTGAATGTGACAGACAAGGATATAATGAGATATTAGTTTACTGAATACAAGTGAAGCTTGATTACCACAGCAAATAATTTGAATGTGGCTCTTAGTTTGTAAAAAATAAAAAATTAATGAAATGTATAATAATAATAATAATATAAATGTTTAAGGAAATACACAGAGTTCAGAAATGCAAGACAGAAATGTAAAGCTTGCATATGTATAAAAGCACTATTAACTCTTCCGTAGAAAACTGTTATTTGAACTGCAAAAAAAAAATAAAAATCTTAAAGGGGTCATATGATGCGATTTCAAGTTTTCCTTTCTCTTTGGAGTGTTACAAGCTGATTGTGCATAGATAAGATCCCTGAAGTTGCAAAGACTAAAGTCTCAAAACCAAAGAGCTATTCTTTATCAAAGTTAAGAATCTGCCACA
>NW_015505578.1:680702-706332 GCF_001515645.1 Sinocyclocheilus grahami
CTGTGTGTTTCTAGGTGAAAGCAAAAGCACTTTATTTGGCCTTCTGAAAGTAGATGCATTTAGGAATCTTTAAGATTACTTACAACAGAACAGCAATGCATTTTATGGATGACCGTTTCGTGAACCTAGGAGAGGAGGTAATGCGGAGTTTTGCGCATCGTGTGTGTGTGTGTGTGCACGCGTGCGTGAGAGAGAGAGAGAGAGAGAGAGAGAGAGAGGGAGAGCGAGAGAGACAGCGAGAGTGAGAGCAAGAGCGAGAGAGAGAGACACATCACAGTGGAGTCAGCTGTCTTAACCGTGGCTTGTGTACTGCACACATACCAGCTTCATCACTGTGTCTGTCACGTGACTCTGTTCCCCTTTCGGGCTCTGTCTTTACATTTCTTTTGAAAGATGAAGCTTGCGATTATGGTAAGGGACGTTACATTTCCGACGAGTGCTTGCGGTGTTCGGCCAATCACAATGCACTGGGTCAGCTGGCCAATCAGAGCAGACTGCGCTTGTCGGAAGGAGGGACTTTGTAGAAAACTAAGCGTTTGAGAGAGGCGGGGCATAGAGGACCTACAATAATGTACAGTATTTGAAAAATAATGTGTTTTTTGAACATTAAAGCATGTCAACATATTTTGTTACAACAAATACACAAAATAATGATCTTTAAAAAAGCATCATATGACCCCTTTAAGCAGTGAACCTGCTGTTCTGAATGGATGAACTTTTAGTTATGCGTTACCAATGTTTTTTTTAATGTTTTTCTTGTGGGTGGATTTTTCACTCATCATTCACCTTCATCTAAACAGCCATTTTTTATATCCTTTCAAGTGTTATGCAACAATGGCAGGATTTCTCATGGTTATATCATGGTCAGATCATGAGCAGTGCTACTGTCTGAGCAGTAGCAGAGTGCTTGTCCATATTAACAGCTGAACTGCTCGGCTGTTCCTGGAAGGAGTCGGATTGTGTTCTATTCTGAGATGGATGCGCAAGCCAGCGAACAACAGAGCCAATCACAGCTGCTTTCACCTGGACCACCGAGGCTGAAACGCACTAATAATTGTGTTCTAAGGGAGCAGTGCGAAATTCCTCCAGTCAGGTGTTGACAGGAGAACAACATCACAGCTGAGGCCGTGAGGCCAGCGACAGTTTGCTATTAAGCCACTTCAGCGGAGTTCTACTTAACTGCATTTGAACTAATCAAGTTAACCTTTTTTTTTTTTTACTGATTAATGACTGAATCAGCAGTCATTAATCTGCCTCAAAACCAGAGAGGATCTCAATCAGAGTCAAACTGTGTAAACTGAAATATGTAGTTTTAAATTAAATACTATAATACTAAATAAAACTAGGTCTAGAACTGGAAAAATGGAACAGCAGCATCTAACAACAAAATAATAAAAATTATAAAAAATTTAAAAAATGCATTTTGTTGCACAATATTGGTATTCACTGGCTAAATCGGCTTGTGACTGTAAAAGCTACACCTAAGCTACTCATGCTGCTGAAAATGTAGATAAAGTTAGCAGCATTTGCTACTTTGAGTTACTGGCTCCCAACACTGCACCGCGGAAAGGCCCTGCAGATTTATGAATTAATTTAATTATGGCTCATGTCTTAACTTGTGAATTTTTGTGGCCATTTAAATTAGACTGCATCAATATAATAGCTTTAAATGGACCACAGTGTTTTTCCCTTATCTACTAGTGCAGTGCGAAAAGGGAATTTTAATTGGTGTGAGGAATCTCTCCTCTCAACTCTCAAACACACACACACACACACACACACACACACTGTATTTGGAAGTTTAATGGCGTACATAGCACTCATTGTTCATTCATGGTGTTGAAAGACTGGGTGAGCAAGCGATAGAAAGAAAGAGAGAGGGAAAAATGAAGAGAGATACAGAGAGAAAAAAGAGAGAGACTGAATGCAGATTTCTCTTTAATGAAGGCTTTTTTGCTGGGAATGTCTGTGTCCAATGGGGTGCTTGGCAGTGAGCTTGGGAAAGCATTTACAAGAGCTAAGTGAGTGTGTGTATGTGTGTGTGTGTGCATGCATTTTCATTCATGCAGGGGTCTCTTGGATTAGGATGACTTGCAAGACATTCAGGAGACAGTCAGACTGTGTAAAAGCAGCCGAGGGAAGGTGCTGCACTCAGCACAGAGGGAGCCAATCACTGGCATGGGAACTGACCAGTCATAAGGTGAACCCCTCTGTAAATGAGAATCTCTAAAATGCATTACATAATGCTCAAACTTACTTTCCCAAGAAGCACTTGGGTACAATGGTGAGTTTCCTGCGGCGGTCTTTGATGAGGTGGCGGCTTTTGGTCATCATCATATGGTAGAGCTTCTCTCCCTTCTCTGCGATCATGACGTAGGCATCACGTTCCATCCCAAGCTTCAAACCTGACAATAAATGAGAAAAAAAAGTCAAGAACTCCTAATAAAAGTGAAAAAAATCAGCAATTTAAATGTAATTAAAAATATAAAAAATTAAAAACATTCAAATGTTTTGAGATAGTTTACATTTTTTTTACATTTATACATATTTATATGTAAAAATATCTATATTATAATTTATTTTTTTGGTTAAAACAATATTAATACAAATTGAGAAATACACATCCAAGAGCAATAATAACAATGTGCTTCATTCATGAAACAAGCAAATTGTTTAATTAAATTGTATAATTGTATAACTGTATTTTTGGTGAATAAAACATTTGTACAAATTAAAAAATATTTAGGAGCATGGGACATGCAAATTGTTTAATTAAATTGTTTAATTGTATTATTTTGTAATTATTGTAAATGCTGTCACAATGTTAATTCTTAAAAATAATAATTTATGAATGATTTTGTAAAAGTTATTTCATGAATAAATCCAAATGTACAGGAATTGATTTTTTATCTCAGTTTGCTGCACCTGCAACCCAAGTCAGATGTGTGCAATTTTTCATAGAAAATCATAAGTCATATTTGGCAAACATAAGTGGTCTTGAGGAGGGGAGAAATCATTTTTAATAGCAAATTTGTGGAAGGAACTGAACTGGTCTGAATGTAAAAGAAACCATTTTAGACTGTTCTGCTGTATAATTACAGTTTATTCCTCGAGCGTCACTTACTAGCTGTTTCACTAAATCAGTGTGCGTGTTGCTGTGTCAGTTAATGTTTAGGTGAGGCTGAAAGGAAACACTGGTTTAACTCATTGTATTATAAGACACGGGTTTGCAAGTGTTTGTGTTCACACATGCACATGCATGCTGCTATTTGAGGTATTTTGCTGCACTTCTGTTTGAGTGGCATGATGTGGTTAATAAGGTGAGAATAGATACAGCTACAGATGCAGATAAAGACCTCTACCAAAATGTTTGCAGTTTCCTGAAAAGACCTGAAAACAACAACACTGCATATTAAAAACTGTGCAATAGTGCAATGCAGCTGAAAACAGCCTTGTTTATATTAGCAATGCAGCCAGAGTCAAGCTGCAACGGAAACAGGAGCTTTGCACAAAGTAGGTTGGCTAAAAAAAACCCCCCACTTCATAAGTCGTCCGAGGCTGTTTGTATGTTGACTAGGGCTGGACGATATGGCCAAAATTTATATCACGATATATTTCTTAATTTCGGTCGATACGATATAATTCCGATATCGATATGAACACTATTAAAAAAGCCTCATAAAAACGGCCAAGAACGGCCACAACAGAAGTCTGTAACTACAAACTTATGAAAAATTAATTTGCCAACTCTATGAAACCTACTCCTATAAAACTATATAATATTTTAGGAAAAAAATGGCGCAAATAAATAAATGTTCACCTTTTATTGGTATTTAGCCTTCATACAAACAAGAAATGTGAAATCACTGTCAAATAAATCTCATACTCTCCTTATTAATATTAATATTTTTTACTTCAAACTATAGGCTAACATACCAGTCAAAAGTTTTTGAACCCTAGGATTTTTTATGTTTTTTTAAAGAATTCTCTTCTGCTTACCAAGCCTGCATTTATTTGATCCAAAATACAGCAAAAACAGTAACATTTTGAAATATTTTTACTATTTAAAATAACTGTTTTTTTATTTGAAAATATCGCGATACATATTGATATTGAATTATTGTCCAGCCCTAATGTTGACTAATGCAAAGAATACTTTGGTCAAAAAAAAACATTCACGTTTTTACCATACATTTAAACAAAAGGTGGTGTTAAAGAGAGACTATCAATGGGATTGCAGCTGATGCAGGAGGTGTGACGTGCTCAGATGTGGCGGCAGCTGGCATGGCTCTCATTCAGAGCTCTTTACTGTGTCTGAGGAGAGAGGGAAGCCACCGGCAGCTGCAGCTCTCGCTCACAAAGAGTTTTTTGAGAAGGTGTTCGTGGCAGCTGTACTAGGCTCCAATTCAATCAAGTCTCGGCAAAGAGGCAACACATCATTAAAAATGGCTCCTCAGAAATAACCTTGCTGAAGCATAATTTCCACCTTGGTCTGATGCTGAATTGCAATTTTAGAAATGAGCAAGTCTTCATTTCAAACCCTAAATCTAGATTTTTTTTTCTTGCTTATTTTGAACTGCTGATTTCAAAAAGTGCACACCAACATGAAATGGATGCACATAGGTATAAATTCAGGGAATGTTCACCCACATTCTTCAAAATAAATAAATAAATATGATTTTAAATTTAAAAAAATGTAAATAATGTAACCATTCAACATGCATTTAAAAAAATTTTTTTTTACAATTATTTTAAAATTACTAATAATTATTAAAATATTTTTTGTTAATTATTTAAAGGTATCTTTTAAGCAGACCATGCATTTGTAATGCATTATTCAGATTTGTGTTTGAATGAAATATCTTTCTGATCTTACACTCCAGATGACCAGAATTCACTTTTGCATGTCAAGCTAAGTATTAATCGGAGCATGTAATTCAATGACGTCTTTGACTTGTACAGAGGAACGAAGGGGGCGCTGGCTAAAGATCTGGACGGTCAGAGAGGTGTGACTGATGTGGCACCTGTTAAAATGGGCTCCGATTTCAAATGCTGGAAACCTGATACGCTCCATAAAACTTCTGCTTTCATCTGGCAATGCAGCATTAAAGTGACGTCTCGCGCTACCGCCAGCTCACACCGCATTACAATACTCTGGCTGAGGACTTTGCCTTGGACACTGGTAACCGATCCTACAGACTAATACTTCATGCTGAAACATAAGAGCTGCGGTCAGAAAGGGCTCTGTGGTATATTTGGGGTTTTACTGCTATGCTCATGTGACCTAACAATCAGAACAACCCTGTAGTAAAACACAAGTCTCAAAAGCAGATATAACAAGAACAGGTGTCCCAGCAGAGAACAGGTGTTTCATATCACAACAGAAGAAAAATAAAAAAATCCACATAAAAACATACTAGGTATAGCAAAATGCAGGATGCTAAAATACAAATCACAGTGGAAATGGGTTCATTCCTATTCAATAGATGTAAAAATATTTGCTTTGACGAGTATGATTATTTAGTAAATGTTGTGACTAGGACTGGCTATTGATAAATTATTTTTAAAATAATTTCAAATCACTTTCGAAATAACTATTATACAATCATTTAAATGTAATTTTTTTTTATACCAATTTTACACAATAAATATTTACTAAATTAACATGTTAAATTATAAAACCAGTCATCATGCCATCAGAAATATTTTAATGATTTTGTTTGATTCAAAATATTGAGTATGAGTTATAACGGTTTACATTTTTTTTACATTTAACTGTTATTTCATGCTCATATGTTGCATACTCCATAGTTATAAACCAAAGAAAAATTACTCACTCTCTCTCTGTTCACGTTCCTTTAAAATGGCGTCTAGCCATTTCTGTTTATCCTCAGCGTTCTTGGCCATGCACACAAACCACTTGTTTTTGGCTGTGTTGTGAATCTTCCAGCCATTGGTCACTGTGTAGTTGTTACTGTGATAGTCCGCTAGAAAGACAAAGTAAAAGAACACGAAAAAGACAAAACAATATCCATCAACGCTAATAACACGAGTACACCAATTGAGAACTAGATCACACAAACATTATACATTATACAACATAATGCAACACAACTATTACTTATATGCCATGCAAACAACTAAATCAGATCAGACCATCTGTCAAAATGGTTTGCGCCTTCAAAATAACCTTAAAAAATGTGGAGATTTCATTTCCGCTAAGATATCATTTTGTCAGCTCATTACCAAGGTTAAAAAGGTTCCCTCTAACCATAACTAAATGAGTTACTGACCCAAACACAAATGCTGACACAGATAATAAGATAAGATTTTCTTCAACAATTTAGAAGCATTAATAATGTAAAAAGGTTAAACTATCCTATTAGCGTGAGAAATAATTAAAGGTGCATTTCAGCACATGGCACTTCTCTCCCTCCATTAAACCAAAGCCTGACAAGAGAGCATGTGTGTGAGTGAGGGGTTCAGACTGTTACTCATGGTCTCCGATTTCAAATGCTGGAAACCTGATACGCTCCATAAAACTTCTGCTTTCATCTGGCAATGCAGCATTAAAGTGACGTCTCGCGCTACCGCCAGCTCACACCGCATTACAATACTCTGGCTGAGGACTTTGCCTTGGACACTGGTAACCGATCCTACAGACTAATACTTCATGCTGAAACATAAGAGCTGCGGTCAGAAAGGGCTCTGTGGTATATTTGGGGTTTTACTGCTATGCTCATGTGACCTAACAATCAGAACAACCCTGTAGTAAAACACAAGTCTCAAAAGCAGATATAACAAGAACAGGTGTCCCAGCAGAGAACAGGTGTTTCATATCACAACAGAAGAAAAATAAAAAAATCCACATAAAAACATACTAGGTATAGCAAAATGCAGGATGCTAAAATACAAATCACAGTGGAAATGGGTTCATTCCTATTCAATAGATGTAAAAATATTTGCTTTGACGAGTATGATTATTTAGTAAATGTTGTGACTAGGACTGGCTATTGATAAATTATTTTTAAAATAATTTCAAATCACTTTCGAAATAACTATTATACAATCATTTAAATGTAATTTTTTTTTATACCAATTTTACACAATAAATATTTACTAAATTAACATGTTAAATTATAAAACCAGTCATCATGCCATCAGAAATATTTTAATGATTTTGTTTGATTCAAAATATTGAGTATGAGTTATAACGGTTTACATTTTTTTTACATTTAACTGTTATTTCATGCTCATATGTTGCATACTCCATAGTTATAAACCAAAGAAAAATTACTCACTCTCTCTCTGTTCACGTTCCTTTAAAATGGCGTCTAGCCATTTCTGTTTATCCTCAGCGTTCTTGGCCATGCACACAAACCACTTGTTTTTGGCTGTGTTGTGAATCTTCCAGCCATTGGTCACTGTGTAGTTGTTACTGTGATAGTCCGCTAGAAAGACAAAGTAAAAGAACACGAAAAAGACAAAACAATATCCATCAACGCTAATAACACGAGTACACCAATTGAGAACTAGATCACACAAACATTATACATTATGTAATGCACGTAATGCGTACACATGCAACACAACTATTACTTATATGCCATGCAAACAACTAAATCAGATCAGACCATCTGTCAAAATGGTTTGCGCCTTCAAAATAACCTTAAAAAATGTGGAGATTTCATTTCCGCTAAGATATCATTTTGTCAGCTCATTACCAAGGTTAAAAAGGTTCCCTCTAACCATAACTAAATGAGTTACTGACCCAAACACAAATGCTGACACAGATAATAAGATAAGATTTTCTTCAACAATTTAGAAGCATTAATAATGTAAAAAGGTTAAACTATCCTATTAGCGTGAGAAATAATTAAAGGTGCATTTCAGCACATGGCACTTCTCTCCCTCCATTAAACCAAAGCCTGACAAGAGAGCATGTGTGTGAGTGAGGGGTTCAGACTGTTACTCATGGTCCAATATTATCCCAGACCTGACAGCAGGTGAATTATATGGAGAAATGAATGAGGTATGGAATATGTAATGAGCAGTGGTTAATGTTGAGGTAGTATAAATAGATTTCAGAGCACTGAGAGGATTTGACAAAGGCTTTTAGCTCATATAAAACTGGAGAGAATTTATGGGTAATCTTATTTGGCACACAAGTTTGGTTCAGTAATAAACTCCACCTAAGCATTATCTGATTGTTTTCCAATTAAAACAATAGCCCAGTCAAAACAAGCAGATCAGATTGCCATGCTTTGCATGTGAGAGCGATGAAGAAACATGGAGTAATGTGAAAATATAAAAATGAGTTGTTTAAGGTTGCCACACTTTTTTTCCTGTTGCCGCAAAAGATGTGCCATTTTATTACGGCTTCAAATGTGACTGATCTAATCAAAATTTAGAGTCAGAACTAATACATTTTATTACTTTTACTATTTTTTTTCCACTCAAGACATATTTATGACCATTACATATTATGGTGCTGCTTTTGCAGTAAAGTCAGTCTTTTATTGTTATTAATTTACTATAAATAATCCTATCTTTTGGTTTAGTTTCCAAAAAAAAAAGATCATTTGTAAAATATTTAATATTTAAAATAATAATATATGAATAATATTTATAAATAAAATAGTATTTATTATCTGTTTGTTTATTTGTTTATTTATTTAATATTTATAAAATTATTATGAATGTATTTCTACATTTTATATATCACATACCATATTATGTGATATTGCCGTATAAAATATTAATTAAAATGACTGGCAAATAAAATTACTCATAGCTTGATATAAGATTTTGGTCATAACACCTACCCCTTCCAATCATTATTCATCACTAAACTGCCTTGAAATCTCCCTTGAAACAACACCGTAATCATAAAACTGTAATTAGGCCCAATATCTGAATTCCAAACTCATTATCTTCAATCTTCACCCCCAGCATGCGAGTCATTTTATCTGTAACCTTATCCAATAAGGCAAAACACACCAGTTAAATGATGCATTTACACAGATGTGGAGCATCATGTGACACAAGCCCTGATAAACATGACACTGAGAGACTGAAACACAAAACACAGTCTCACATTGGCCGTATCAACTGAAGGCACGTGTGGTGTAGAGGCTGGTACTGTGACAGCCCTATGGCTTGTTTTTCAGAAAGGATGTTTTTCTTTGTGGCTCAGAGAAAAAGAGAGAGAAGTTGCACTTCCACCCTGCAACTTAAGGTGTGGTGAAAGACAAAAAGTAAAAGGTGAGAAGAGCAGCCGTTGCTTCCCCTGAGAGTTGAATTTCTTGCTCAGCCCGACAGCTGAACGGCACCGTTGACGAGGGCCCCTCGGCAGTCAGCGCAACAGAGGTGCTAAATGCAAAGCGCTCGATTCTGAGAAGCCCTGCGTGATCTTATCTTTATGACATAAAGGCGCTAATTTCTACTGCATCAGCTGAAGTTCCCTTTAAATGGTTCTGTTTGTTTCTTGTGATGTTCATAAGTATCACATGGTGATCAGATGGAACAAAAAAAGGACATCATACAGGAAACTCCCTTACACATCCCAAGAAAATGTTGCTTTGTACTGTACACTACCATTCAAAAGTTTAGCTTATTTAATTATTTTATTAAATTTATTTATTTAAAAAATATTTTGATTTCTTTTGAAATTCATCAAAGAATCCTGAAAAAATATATCATGGTTTCCACAAAAAGATTAAGCAGTGCAGCTGTTTTCAACACTGACAGTTATAAGAACTGTTTTTTGAGCACCAAGTCAGGATATTAGAATGATTTCTGAAGGTTCATGTGACACTAAGGACTGGAGTAATTTCTGATAAAAAAAAAAATCAGTTTTTAACAAGAATAAATTACATTTTTAAACACATTAAAATTGGAAAAAGTTATTTTATTTTGTAATAATATTTCACAATATTACCGTTTTACTGTATTTTTGATGGAAATAAATGCAGTGAAGAGCATAAAAGACCTTTTTTTTTTTTTAAACCTTAAAAATCTTTAAAACATGAATATTTGTGTGGCATGATACAAACACAATAGTTTCAAAACCTACTTAGCTGCACAGGAAACTCAACTGATTTGAATAGACTTTGAATGTTGCTAAGCTAGCAATTCCATACTCTTAAGCAGCATGAAAATACATAACACATGCAAAACACTTTAAAAGCACTAACAAACTCAAACCTACCAGTTCCGTCTTCCACATTCTCGACCTCCATGACCTCCGTGTTGATGCGGCCTCTGAACACGTACTGCGGCCCGTTGATGGATTTTGTCCTTTTGGTGGATTTCTTCCCAGACACTCTGGGTTTTTAAAGAGTGAACAAAATGAGACCAATATTGTTTAGTTTCTACACATGATTCTGATGGCTGTTTCAGTGAAGTTTTACTAGGGATAACAGTAATCTACAAGAAAACATGTTTATGCAGATAGGTTACCAATATTACAGACCAGATTAATACAAAACTCAAAAGCATCTTAAAGGCCTAACCGGGACTTCCTCTTGCCGTAGACTAGGAGGTTGTCAAACAGGAAAAAGACCCGTTCCTGGATGTTTCCAGCTGATATCTTCAAAAGGTTGCCTTGGAGTAACAGTTCAGTGCATATATCAGTCAAGTTCGTCCCCTGGAGAACAAAACAAAGGAACATTTGTATTGATTTTGATAAACATGCATCTTCACAAGTTCCATGAAAAAGAACAGTATAAGGGTTTCTACTATAAACATTCCACAATAAATATTTTATTCAGAAGTGATTAGCTGCCACTTGATTTATAAATCGGTTTAATTTGATCATCCATCTTTTCAACAAGTAGACATTATATTTGCCTTTGTTTGCAATCTCCTTGTGTTATGACAGTGAGTATGTCAAATTTCATTTAAAACAATTCCAATCTGGTCACTAAACCAGACCTTCCATCTGTGCTTTCTCTTTAAGGGGCCTGAGGAAGCCCGACAGGTTTTGGTAACGCAGACTGTGTCCTGTTCAATATCCAGTACCATTAAAAATTGATTCCACTCCGACGCTGCGGTTCGTGCTGACTCTGTACAGGATGTGATTTTCTATGCTCGGCAGGTGTGGGCGTGTGTGAGTGTGTTTGATAAGCAGACTCCATCTTCTCTGCTTAATCAATGGCGTGCCCAGACGGGTCAATTAGAGAGATGGGAATCTGCTTCCCGCTTGTTCTGCACTATTTACCTATAAAGGTGAAACACTCTGGACCAAATGGAAACTTAATGCATTTGCTTTTCAATCAGAGCCCACATCCTGAAACACTCTATATCTGGGGTTACATAAAGCCTGATGTTTAAGCCCTCATTTTATGTTGTGTTAAATGTTTAATGTTATCTATACATGATCT
Organism: Sinocyclocheilus grahami; assembly: GCF_001515645.1. Classification (NCBI taxonomy): domain Eukaryota; kingdom Metazoa; phylum Chordata; class Actinopteri; order Cypriniformes; family Cyprinidae; genus Sinocyclocheilus; species Sinocyclocheilus grahami. Next base: position 692,087 of record NW_015505578.1, read on the forward strand.
CTGAAGAATTGAAACCTTGAAGGAATAATTATGTCATTCCAAACTCATATTATTTGCTTTCTTCTGTGAAATGTTCAGGATTGTACTTGCTGCTCTTTTTCATATAATGAAAGTAAATGGACGCCCAGAATGTCAAGCTTTATGTTAAAAAAAAAAACAAAGACACAAATTCCATTATATTCTACATTCCAAGTTTTCTGAAGTGTTATGAAACTTAACTTTTGCATTTTCTTGTACATTTTGCATTTATTCTTGTCATTTTATAGTTCGACAGCCCACATTAACTTGTTTTTGTGGTCTACAGAAGAAAGAAAACAATATGGATTTGGAACAACATCAGATTGAGTAAATAATGACAATTATATTTTTTTATGGGCAGACTATTCCTATCCACAAACTTTATATGTTCACAGAGGCATGATTTGACTAGAAAATAACTCAACAGGAGCAAGAATGCACTGTATGCACTAAACGGTGAAAATTTTAACCATCTAAGCAACACTTAAGGCTTAACGCCAGCTATAGAAAATGCCCCACTTTGTACAACCACTCAGTACTGCATCGGATAAATCAATAAAGAGGGTTAATGGACAGGGTACAAAGAGTGAGAGAAAGAGAGGATGGAGACAAAGTAACTATGGCATGGAGAAGATGATGGAAAAAAGGAGGCGGGGAGAGACAAGCAATGAAAGACGAGCAAAGAGAGAGAGGAGGGGAGTTTGTGGTGGCACACAAAACTAACAGATCTCCATAGCAACGGCCCTTTGTGTTAAGACTTCCTCTTCCTGTCCTAAGAAAATGTCATCAGCAGACACAAGGCGACACTGATCATGTTCACGTCAGTGATTCTTTCGAGGCTACGCTTAAAAAATGCTCATAAACACAAAGCATACTGTCAAAGAGGAACTTCCCTATAACAAATAAGTTTTTTAAAGAAACATTAAACCAAACGAACTGGTGCTGCTCTGTTCCTTTAAAACCATCAACCAGGATAAAGAAAAAAAGTGCATCATCTATGACAATGAGCGATCATGTATCTAACTCACCTCCCAGCCCTCTATGTGTGACTGTAATATCTCAAGAGCCTCTAGTTTCTCCATCTGTCGCTTGGTCTCGTTGATGTTGCAGCACACGGCTTTCATGGCCTGCAGGGCCTCCTCTACTGCGGGGTAATCTGAATGCTTCTTAGAAGTCCTCTTCAAAAGTTCCTGAAGGACAAACAGCAGGTACATGCCTGTGTTACACAGTTACACATCAACTATCTGCTGATATGCTGTGCTATAAAGGACTGTTTAAAATGAATAGTAAATCAAAATTGATCCCATTTAATACGTTCATGATCTTACTCCCAAGGAAGCGTAATTATAAATGTACACCACCGTTCCCCAACAGTTCGATGTTTTTTTAAACAAATTTCCTTTCCTCTGACATCATTAAGGACACACAGGCTACTGCATAATGTTAACTTATCGCTAAATATCTAAATAGTAACACCCATTTAAAAAAAAAATCCTAACTGATAAAACAAAGTCTTTTTCATTTGGAAATGTCACATTAGTGAAGTAAAATGTTGCAAATGTCATTTCATGTTTAGTTGTAGGTTTGTTTGTCCTGTCATACACATAGCTACTGTTAATGTATGGCTATCAGAATGTTGCAAAGTAGTATATATGGAAGAAATAATCAACTCATAATGCACATGATTGAAAATAGCCATAGCGGAAAAAGGGAAGCTGTACCTTCAGTAGCAAAGGGTATTTACAGATCCTCTGAATGGGAGAGAGGAGATACCCCTCAAGAGGAACATCTGTGCTCTTCTTACCTCCTAACAACATGAGGTGCTGAAAAAACAAACACATGATCGGATTTGCACAACAGCCCATTAAACTGATTTATGTTGAGAATACAGTGGCTTTCCATAGAAAGCATTGAAAGGCACACTCTCACATCCTGGTTTGTACAGTAAAATAGGTTTGGGTATCACTTTCACTTTAATACATTTTGGAGATAAATTTATTTCCTGTGATGAACTGATCTAGCCACTAATGTTTATTTGATCTTATCACTAATGAAATCTGTTGCAGGGCTTCATATGTGAAACTTATCTGTGCCAGCACGGTCACAGGATGTATGAGGGATCTTCATCAGAATATGATGTAATAAAAAAGACTGGACTTTTTGAAAACGAAAGGTGCTTACCAGCAGGAAAGTCCGTACGTGAGGGATCTTGTTAAGCTCCATCAGTAGTCTGAGTGCTTTCTCATGGTTACTACAGTACTCGCCATACACAGAGAAACGGTCCCTCTGCAGTGGAGAGAGAAGAGTCAATACACTTCAAAACACTAGATAGTCAAACTTCATCTTTTTTTTTTGGTGGGGTTAAGACCCTCTTAGGAGGTTTGTTTTTGCACATTCCAATTTATAAATCTCATGTTCAGGTACAAACTTTGTCCCAGGCTGGCAGGCCCTCTGATCCACCCACAAACATTTGTCCTAGGCCCTAAGCTCAGCTCATATGGGAAATACTAAACATTTAATAAATATTTTAATACATTTTGCATAGCTCAATATGCTTCTTCCTTGAACCATTCTCTCAAATACTGAGCTGCGAAGTGACATAGGGGGGTGATTTCAGGTAGTGAAACTGCTAGAGAAGCAACAAGGCGCTGTCATTTTGCCCTACATTATTCGAAACAACACAGGAAGTGAAATCAAAGTGCACAGGATTTGCCTGAAAGCCACACCTTCTCTGTGGGGTGCAAAGCTAGGTGGAAATAGGTTAAGTTATAAGCTAAAAAGAAAAGCAACTCATCTTCAGACATTTAAAAGTGAGCAGTGCACACCTTTAATGATTAAAGATGTGCACTCTTCTATTTTAAGAGCTTAAAGATGAGTTGCTTTTTATTAAAGTTTAATCCCAGCATGCAGTTATTAAAAACAGATCTCTACTGCATTACCATTTAAAAGTTTGTACAGCTAGTCATTCTTTATAATTAATATTATTTTGAAATGATCAAAAACTATCAAATACCACAGATGAGAGTTTGAGAATTATGTAGTGATCAATAAATAAATAAATGCTGGTCCAACTAAACCTTCATAAAAAAAACGTTTTATTACATTACATTACATTAAATAGGGTCTGTTGGGTTTGGCTAAAAAAAGTCCAGAAGAACTGTTCATCTGGATCAAATCAGGGCTGAGATGACAGTTTATTAAAGATGCATGTGGTGAGGGTAGGATGTCATTTATCCGAGCTCCACAGGAACCGTCTGTGTAGGCACTGTAACCTTGACGGGGACGCTGTGAATCCTGACGGATGAGGGTGCTTGAAGCATCCTGACAGAGAAGGAAAGCGATACTGGGATTCCACAGGCACTGTGTGGTTGGAGAGCAGTTGTGTGTTTTCCTCTTTTCCTTCTCCTTTCACCCTCTTCATTTGTCTGTGCATGTTGTCTATATGAAGAGCTGTGTGTTTTCTATATATGTTTGTGTGTATATGTCTAGAGAGGGTTTGGTATTTGTATTAATGTGTATGCAATGTGTGTGTGTCAGTACTCTGGTTGGGCCCTCAGGGCTCCAGACCTCAGCACCTGTAATGAGAGAGTTTGGCAGCATCACACAACCTCATCCATGAACGAGGCGAACATCTGTCCTGGCATATGCTTTATAGCACCGTTCATCCTAAAAACGCACACACATACACCGAGTCCAATTAAGAGGAAATTCACTCCAGTTTGAGGTTAAAACCTCAGAATGTTTCAGTGAACTTGGTCGAAGGTCACATACAGATGCCAAACCCAAAATGGCTTCTTGTGAGTTAAAGTGCCAGAATTAATATGCATGGCTGACAGCCAACACTAAGAAATTAATTAAACCACTGCTCAGATCACAAATCATCATTATGACCATATTTCCAGAGAGGGAAAAGTATTTTAATTAATGCTGAACTGTTTAAATGGATAAAGAAGCTAGAATTGTAGACAGCTATTTAGACAACATTACCAATGCTTCCATAAAGTTGCAACTGTAATGCATGTGAAAAATCTGAATATTTTATTGTTTTGTTTTTTTATACCCCAAAATTCTAATAAAAATAAAATAATAACCCATATAATGTCATATCAAGCCTTTCAGAAACTGAAAAATGTAACAAACCAACTGACTGAAAATGGATCAAAGATCAGGTGTATTTTTTTCTTAAAGGGGTGGTTCACCGGGTTTTTTCTAGGCTTGATTGTGTTTATGGGGTATAATTTAACATGTGTTAATGCTTAGTTTGTTAAAAAACGCATTATTTTTCACATAATTTACCTTTATTCCACACCTCTCTGTCCCTTCTCTGAGAAATGGCCTGATCATTTCCTCCTTTTATGAAGCCCCTCCCTCAGAAATAGGCGATGGGCTCTGATTGGTTAGCTAGCCCAGTGTGTTGTGATTGGCTAAACCGCCTCTAGCACGCGTCTAAACGTGTAATTGTAACAGTTCATTGTTGGAGCTGAGCTGAATGAGAGAGAGAGAGAGATGCAGAGCGTGTGCAGAGCAGGGGGATGCGAGGAAAAGGATTGAGAACCGCTACTTTAGAACATTGATTTTGAAACGTGTGAATCCATTAGAATCCTTAGAAGACAGATTCGCGATTCATATATGAAGAGATTTTTACGTGCACCTCTAGTTTTCGCTTCCTCTTTTCTAAAGCAGCGCAGCATGGCCTCAACCCCTTTGCTGCCTTTTCCCGAGGGCGGGGTTTATCTGGCTTTGTGATGTCATGAACCCGGGAAGTAACTTGTTGTAGTCCCTACCAGCCGTTTTTGTAGGCATTAAACTTCCAGAATTTTAAAAGATGATATCTCCGTTTGCATTGAACTTTCAGCTTCGTAACTTTGCAGATATTGTTTATGCTCAAACAGCAACATTAGACACTAACTAACGTTAAAAAAGTGAAATCGCAATGAACCACCCCTTTAATGCGTCATGCAGTGATTTTGGACTGATATCCAAAATAAAGTGGAGCAGACAGACCTTCTACTAAACCCCTAGAGCCGCTAAGTAACATCATTAAATACATTTCTTTCTTTTGTTTGAACTGAACAGCTGTTGCTAAAATTGGAATTGTGAGTGAAATGGCATTTTCTACACTTTTATTGAACTACTGGTCATGTGTCCGGCAGGTTATATATTCATACAATTTTTAGAAAGACCACAGGAGTGGCAGGAGTCTCGGGGCTGAAAGTATTTTGAGAGAATGGTGGAGGTGAACGCATACAGATCTAGGATACTGGGAACGATCCCACACTGGGATGGATTGGGACACACATTTTAATGGTTTGCATGACTAAAAAGCCCAAAAAACATAAATCAATTGCTAATCAGAAAAGCACTAGTTCAAAGATGATTTCAAATGCAATCTCATGGACTCACAAACTTGAGGAACACATGTCCAAGAGAATGGTGTGCTTGGGGTTCAGGCTGCAAACTGGCATCCAGAGTGTAAAGAAACTCATAATGGACTTCCAAAATGAACTCAATGTTGGAAAACAAGATCTGTGTGAAGGGAAGAGATCTTTTTTTTTAGCACCAAAAATAACACTTTTTAATCTAATACAGTAACATTTTAAGTGTCCAAATATTTTGGAACCTCTGTATATTTTCTAAATAATACTGCATGTAAATGTTGTGTGTGTTAATGCTTTTTTTTTACCTTGACCTGCTCTGGAGTGAGACATTGTTGGTTTTCTGCAGTCTGCCTTATTCTCTGGAGAAAAGCCTGTTGATTTACAAAAATAGAGAGCGACACAGAGGGGGAAAAAAGTTAGTGTTTACACAAGGAATCACTGCGGTGTGAAATAAAGGTGGGGCAGATTTGTATGGTCGCCACACTTATGTTAATGTTTCAAAGCTGTAACACTTCCTGTAGGTTTACACCCTCCTTCTGCCTGTAACTCTGACTAGAGACTAAACTTTCACCTTCCGTGACAAACACACACATGTGAAGCCAAACTCCACATACTGCACTGTGTACTGGAGATGGGAGAATAAACAGAAGTGTCATAGACACATTTTCAGAGTCATTACAAAGAGATCTTAACAGCACTTTACCCTGCTGTGCATGCAGACTATGTGCTAAAACGGTAAGGACGGGAGGCCTTCTACACAAACACAAATCTCAAAGTAATGATTTATATCATCATCATCATCATCAGTGGAGGACTGCAAATCTTCAGCCTACACTGTATATACATATAAACTGCTGTTTCTCAACATTTTGAATACAGGGCCCTTATTATCAACAACAATATGACCTTTCCAGTTTTTCGTTATTTACTGGATAAGGATTAAGGGCAAACATTTTTTTATATATTTTGTACTAACAATTTCTACCCAGTAAAATATATATTCATTATAAAAACGCACATGGAGTTATAATATTTTATTCATTTACATGACTTTTCCATGAGTGGGAACACTGATTCTTTAAAAAAAAAAAAAAACGTTGGGGGGGTGAATTAAAATAAGAAACATCCTGATTTTTTGTTGTTTTAACATAATTGAAGTACTTTTCAGTCATCTTGAAGCCCCCTTGAAAGTTTTAGAAGAGTCTCCCCTGGAGAAAGACAGTCTGCCACTCACTGACTGTTTCTAATTCTGGCTCTGTAAAACACTTCTCATCAACAGCGGCGGCAATGAAGCGATCTGCTAACAGTGTGCTCGACTCACTCCACTGCAGTGTCTGTTAAATTACCTGTCACTCCGGCTATTGTCTCCGACGGTCTCCCACAGCAACAGCACACAGCTAAAGACCTATCCTGAGCGGTTTCACCTTTGCCACCTCTGCTCTGCTATTGTTGTTTTTTTTCATTCCATCTTTTTCTTTGATTCTTTTATTAGCATGTGAGGTGATTTTGTGCGTCAGCATAGGGCTGATTGTTTTGGCAGAAAAATCTCTCATCGCCAGTCTCCTTCATCCCTCTCTCATGGATTTTAAAGGCGAACGAGACCTTAAATGCAGGCCATATCGCCTCTTTTTCCTTTACCACATAACAGGACGAAAAGTTCGCTAATGAGAAGCACTCGCTGTATCTCCTTCTGGCATCCTTCTGATAATGACAGACTAACTCTCGGTCACACTTCTGTGTCTCTGGAAGACATTTAGGATGACAGCTTATGCTCCTAAGAGTGTTTGTTTGTAGAAACTCTCAAACACATTTAACTGTAAACATCATGTGAAATCACATGCTTGCACTTAGTGTAATATGGGTGGTGATGATGGTGGTCCTGTTGTTCATTGCAGTTCCTGGCGGCAATGCGAGGGGCCCGTCCCTCAGGCGTGTGCTAATTTAATATCTCATACGGCCCATCCACAGTAATCCATAAAATGGTCATCCGTGTGACTCAGCCCGAGGGGCTGGTGGAGTTATAGACAGGATGTGAATCTCCAAACCGCCACACTAACAGAACGAAGGGTGTGAAGAGTAAAAGGAGTGTTTGCACGACATGGATGGAGTTTATGGAAAAGATTTCTAAATATTTTCAAAAAAGAATGAATACTTGATTCCTAAACCCCACCCCCAAACTCATGCCATTGGTTGAGTCAATGTTGCTTTGTTGGTATGGTCATGACACTCAAACTATTTTAATAGTAGGGTTACATATAGCTGTCTCTGTAAGCTGGGATATGTGAAATTGTTACATTGAAAAAAAGGCACACTTCATTCACATTGACGAGTTTGAGAGTTTCCTCCCTAGGCTTGATTTGGCCCTTCTCTGGCCTTTTTCTGCATCACTCTCATGCTTACGTCAAAAAAAAAATCACATAAATAAACAAATACTACAAGGCTGTGTTGTGATTCCATGGCAACGGTTACCGTTTCTCTGGGCAACAGAGAGTGTGAAGTCAGCAGCAGAAGATGACAGGTGCAACTGGGGGCATGTGTGCGAAATGAAAAATGAATTAATTCATTCCGATTCAAAGAGGCACTGAGTTAATGAAATATTGCACATCAACCTTTACAAGCAATTTTGTTGTGACTTCAATCTCTTTCAGTAATCAGATGATCCTGCGTTTCATTTCAGCTCAATAAAAAGAAGAGCTAGAACAAAACTAAATGAAAGGACAGAACTCTCAAATGGAAACTTCAAGTGTGTGAGGGCTTCAGACATTACAGATGCAACTGACACATAGAGGAGAGTGAGGAAAACGGTTAATTGCAAAAAAGAAATCTGAAAATCTATCCATAATCTATAGGCAAACTGACTAATTGTAAGCACTCTGATGAGGTTTACATATCTGAAGACTGTGACTGTCTGTTCTGTCCAGCTGGTAAGAGGGACACAGTAGAATAGCCACAGGCTATTAGATGTAGAAGAGCATGAATGTGTCCATATGTCCCCACAAAGGAAACAAGCTGTTCTCTGACTCTTTTCCCCCCTCAATGAAATGCTTTGCTAGGAAACAGACATTATAATTTTGCCACCTGCAACACAGGGTGACCTTAACCAAACACTGACACTAATTCAATGACAGGAGCGAGATCTTGGCCTCTTGCATTTCAGGAAGGAAAAGGCAGAACAAACCTTTACCGTAACAAAAAGGCTGCTGTTTCCCCACACACAATACATCAACACTGTTCATTGTTTAGATGGTTTTCCTTTAAATTAGCACATTATCAAACAATGACTGTCATTATTGAAACAGAAGGGTAAAAAAAAAAAATAAAAAAAAAGACTTGGAAGCTTGCACGGCCTTTCACCCTTGTATTGAGGATGGATTACTGCCAAAAAAAAAAACTATATACCGCATGGAAACTGTGAAGTAATACTTGCACGCATAAACACTCACAGAGCACTGAATATGCACTCATTAGTGCATCTGAGAAACCACAGCCATGTATGATGTCCACCGCAGTTTTTACTGCCACGCAGTATGCAAATTCCTGTAAGCCCTTTAAAACGCGTGTGCCTGGACAGAATATCAATGTAAACTAAATGTACTTGTGGTGACATTATACGGCCTGTAGTCAATATCTTTCACAGCAGTGCCTTCTATAATGTGTACATTAAAGGAATATACGAGAAGCTCTATCGACAGCATCGGTGGCAAATAATTTCCCATAAACATTCATGTTAAGTGCATTTCTGTCAGTACATTTTTTGTTTTGTTTGTTTTCACAATTTGGGAATAGGTCAGTGGAATTTAACTTTAATGTCTTAACTTTAACATTAACCCATAAGATTTGTTCAAAACTGGCTCATGAAAATGTAAATAAAAACTTATCAATAAGTAACCATATTCAGTTTAAGGAAGTATTCAGTATTCAGTATACAAAACCATATTCAGTAATTGCCCCTGGAATTAATTTATTTTATTTATTTATGAAAATATGAAGATTTATCTCAAATTAATCTTAAAATTAAATCACAATTTTATCTTCAATTTAACTAAATCTATGAACATCTATAAATCCAATACAAAAAACATAAAATACAAAAGTAGCTGTAAATAATGATAAAATAGCACACACAAAAAATACAATACTTTTTTTGTCCTTGTGCTAGGTTATATAGCTTTATACCGTCTTTTTTTAATTTTTGGAAGTGTTTTATACACATTTCCATGAAAAAAAAAACTTTTCTTATTAGCAAAACAATCAACAATATTTGCCATTATGACAGTGAATAATCACTACAGTGTCTGCATCAGACTAAACTAGAAAGGCCTAGAACAACAAAGAAGCAATGAAAATGAACAAGTGAAATGCATCAACTGTTAAAAACATTAAACCAGGAATTCACCATGCGGGGCATTTGTGGCCATTTTTAATAGCCTATCTAAGGTATTTAGTTACTTTTTGTGACATTTTTGGACACTGATTCCAACCCACAGCGTTAAATGTAAAAACAAAATCTTACAAACTGAACCCTTCAGATGCAACTTTACAGTTGAGGTGCAGAAATAACCAGCAGCAGTTCAGTTCCAACAAAGGCACATGGGCAGATCTTACCAGAGTCTCAGAGCTGAGAGGAGGACATGAGTGAAAACCATTCACTTTGGTCCAGCACATTTCTTGAGGACAAGAGCCTGAAGAGCCATTTCTGTCACACTTGCTTGCTCCTGGAGGGGTCAGACACTGAACAGCGATGGGCCACTCTAATGACCTCCTTTACGGCCTCTCTCACAGATGAGAGTCTTTCATTATCATGCAAACAGACACACCACTTAGTCCCTCTCTGATAAACAAAAACCACTGCAACTCAATTAGCCGATATTAGCAATGCCAATGTGCTGCCTTCTGCCAGTACGGATAAATAAAAACGTATTATTGCTTGTGTTTGAAATAGTGCTTGCAATGTGCTTAAAGGGTTAGTTCACCCAAAAATGAAAATTAGCCGACAAATTACTCACCCTCAAGTCATCCTAGGTGTATATGACTTTCTTCTTTCAGACGAATCCAGTCGGAGTTATATTAAAAATTGTCTTTGATCTTTCAAGCTGTTTAATGCCACTCAGCAGGTGTTGCATGCATCAGTCCAAAAGAAGATAACTAAAGAGCACCCATCCATAAAAAAAATTGTCTCACACGGCTCCAGGGGGTTGAACAAAGGCCTCCTGTAGTGAATCGATGCATTTTTGTAAGAAAAATATTCATATTCAAAACGTAATAATCACTTGAATGTAGCTTGCGCCAACAGTTGTACACGGAAGCAACTCCGGGCTGATGACATATGAGGTCAGCGTTGCGCATGCGCCGGTGAGTCTCGTGAAAACCAACGTTTGTTAACATGAGCAAAGGAAGCAAAGTTTCCTTACTTTAGCAAAGGAAAACCAGTCTCCTCTTGGCTTATATCGAAATCCTCAGACATTCTTCTTTACAAATCCTCGTTTTGTGCTTCAAAGTAGTGACCGTTGTTTTGTTTTTATCTCTCCCCTGCGCTTCTGTGTGCGCGTCACTTCTGAGCGGCGCATGCGCAAAGCCGACCTCATACGTCATGCACCTGGAGCTGCTTCAGTGTAGGACTGTTGGCACAAGCTACATTAAAGTGATTATTACATTTTGAATATGGATATTTTTCTTACAAAAACACATCTATTCGCTACAGGAGGCCTTTGTTCACCCCCCGGAGCCGTGTGAGACACTTTTTTATGGATGGGCTTTTTTTTCACTTCTTATTTCACTTCTTTTGGACTGATGCATGCAATACACGCTGAGTGGCATTAAGCAGCTTGAAAGATCGAAGACCATTTTTAATATAACTCCGACTGGATTCGTATGAAAGAAGAAAGTCATATAACACCTAGGATGACTTCAGGGTGAGTAATTTGTGGGCTAATTTTCATTTTTGGGTGAACTAACCATTTAACCTGACCTTCCATTTCCAGTGTGCGAAAATTAACGGGAAATAATAACAACTGGGATTTTTCACTCTCAACACATTATTTCATCAGAATACCAAATGTTAGGAGAAAATTTCAAGAAGATATTTGCAATAACGCAATATGTGATGAGGTCATGTGACAAACAGTGCTGTTATCTAATAATCTAGAATTCAGCTGTTTGAAATGTTTATAGGGCCCTATGATTTCCACAATGTGGAAAACGCAGATGGAATTGTGGAATCCAGTCATAAAAACGGAATTTACTGTATAATGCGGAATGATACGGAATTTGCCTAATTTCGGATGGATAAATCAAGAGCAGGTCAGTACACTCAAAATGCGATATGGGCTATTGTCTGAATATTAAGCCGCATATACCTTTTGAATATTGCATGGTCTGCAGGTCTCTGTGTAAATGAATGGTGCAGACACAGTTTTGTTGACTACACTCATACTTGAAGCGCACGTGACGCTCACTGTGTTTTTGGCCTTTGCCACCTCAATATATGAGTACATGAACATATGAACATAATCTCTAGAGTTACCATGAGAGTCACTTCATGAGTATTTTACTGTTTCTTTTAAGTAAAGCTATCGTCATATATACAAACAGAAAGCTAAAGGCTTTTACAGCAACCCTTCAAAATAAAAGTTCTTTTAACAAAGAAACTGTCACAAAAATTTTACTTAAATTTAAATGTCTATTACCACTAATAAAATTATGATTAAAGAGGTCATATAATGCGATTTCAATTTTTCCTTTCTCTTTGGAGTGTTACAAGCTCTTGGTGCATAAAGAAGATCTGTAAAGTTGCAAAGACTAAAGTCTCAAATCCAAAGAGATATTCTTTATAAAAGTTAAGAGTCAGCCACCCCTACCTAAAACGGCTCGTTCTAACACGCCCCCACATATCTACCTCACTATGTGGGAAGATTTGCATAACGCCGCCCAAATGTTCACGCAAAGAAAGAAGCGTAACTTTTATTCTCACTGTAGTATTGTTGCCGCTTTCCGCCATGTCCTGAAGACGCTGTGTGCTTCGTTGTGAAAGCAAAACTACTTTGTTTGGTCTTCCAAAAGAGGACGATATCCACTTCGTCATGCCTAGAGCTGATCCGTGCTGGTCGCTGAGGGAATACATCAACTTAGCGCTGTGGATCGCCGGATCGGCTTTCACCGTGGACGAAGCCCGGGGTCGTCACATGTGCTTGCCGCTCCTTCGTCGGATCCGCCGGCTGCGCCGTTCTCAACCCCGCCGCCTCTGCTCACTCTAGCCCGGCCTCAGCTCACGCTAAGCCGGGGCTTCCGCTAGGCCGCTATGTTTTTCCTGGTGAAAGCGAAACTACTTTGTTTGGTCTTCCAAAAGAGGACACGTCTACAAATCAGTGGTTAAGTTGTATTTACAACACTGTTCCAGAACAGTTTAACCCAAATATCCAGATGTGTGCAGCACATTTTATGGAGGACTGTTTACTGATCCTGGGAGAGTAACGTTAGACTAAAATGCCGGCAGTTCTGACTCACGTAAGTACGTTTTCATTTAAAGGATTTGCCACTGATGATTCAAATGCGAGTTTTGGGCAGTGTGGAGTAGCACTTGTTGTTTGTCATTTCTCTGATCACAAATGCAGACAGGGTGTTATGTTTATGCGGCGCGATGCAATGCAACGCAATGCGTAAAAAGACAGTATAAGTCATTATAATCAGTAATTATGTCCCCACTGGATGCAATAAATGCCTCGTTTGTAATGAATTGTAATGTTTTTGTCTCGTCGCTCCGGCCGGGACATGGCATCAACAGAATGTGAGGGGTGTAACATTTCCGTCTCACGCTTGTGGTATTCGGCCAATCACAACGCACTGGATAGCTGGCCAATCACAGCACACCTCGCTTTTTCAGACCGATGAGCTTTGTAAAAATCGACGCGTTTCAAAAAGGCGGGGCATAGAGGAGAAACAATAATGTACAGTATGTGGAAAATAATGTTTTTTTTTTTTTTACTTTAAACCCCATAAACACATTTCATTACACCAAATACACAAAATAATGTTCTTTTTAGCAACATCATATGAATAGGAATATTTAGTTCACATAGGAATATTTACCAGAATTGTTTTTTACCTGGATTTATTTTATATAGCAGAAAAATTTACATACAAACACAGTATTTTTGGAAAAATATCTTTTATATCTTTTATATAAAATCAATTAATTAGAGATAATTTTGAATATTAATATTTAATGAAACCATTAGAAAATAATGGAAAAAAATCAGAAATCAGAGCAATGGATGAACTGAGGTGATACTTGTGAGGAAGGGGGAAAATAAAGTTGAGTTCTCTTTACAAAAAACAAAAAGAGGAAGGATATGACTCTAGATAGGAAACGGTGAGGTGTGAAGAAGCTTCGCAGTGCAGAGAAATAAGGCCACATGCATGCCAGTGCGCTGCTAAAACAGAGAAACAACTTGAGGCAGTGTGGACAAATTTGGGCAGTGTTGGGGAAAGTTACTTTTAAAAGTAATGCATTACAATATTGCGTTACTCCCTAAAAAAGTAACTAATTACGTTACTTAGTTACTTTTTATGGAAAGTAATGCATTATATTACTTTTACGTTACTTTCGCGTTACTTTTTAAATATAAGCAGGGCTTGATTGTTTTTAATATAAGAAGTTCTACTTATAGCAAATATAAAAGCCCTTTCACACCAAAAAGTGTAATGAATAAACCTCAGGCTGAAGGAAAAGTAAATTCACGTCTGTACAGTAGAACGCAGGAGAAGAAACACTCTTCAGCAATAAAAAAAACAAAGCACCGTTATTAGTTTATCTAAAGTCATTTGTGCTTATTAGTATGGTTGAACTGGATC